>NC_138424.1:12835082-13119364 GCF_016097725.1 Ips typographus | reverse complement strand
TACTAAATAAACTTGTTTTTAATGTTTTGATTACAGAATGACTGACGGCGATTTGTTATGATTTTGAAAGGTTGGTAGCACGGCCGGATATTAACTTTCCTTAACGACCGCTTGGCGCGAGATTTAAAATTTCCGAATTTTAAATCCGTTTTGCGTCTTAATGGTCAAATCTACGGTATTGGAAAAATTGCAAGTTGATAGCCGAAAATGTGCTCTACAACTTTTATCTAAAGCGTTTTTTCATTAAATGAACCGTACAGGCGCAAAAAAATCAAAACCGTTTTTCCATGTTGATCTCCTATGTCGAGGGTGCTCTTTGACACCTGGTATATGTTAAATAATACTTTGATAAGTTTTATCTATTAAAAAAAGTTTACATCATGCTGTATATCAATACATTCTTGTATTTTAATGGCAGTAAATTAAAATAAACTACTATTTTACTTAAATAAAATGACGGTTAGTCCTAACTTAAAATATTGTTTGTCAGGTTTTCTCTTCTGCCATTAATTAAAGCTACTGGAATCACAAGTAATATTCACTTACTAAATTTCAGGGTTGCTGCTCAGTCCAGACACAGGCAATGTTATTTATGCCAGTGCATGTGATGGATGGCGTTTTACAACCAAAGACATTTGCCGCATGATAATAGATAAAGTGAAAAATGAGACAGTAGAGACCCTTAAGTGAAGAAAATGTGGAATTTTGATTTTTTGGGTGTTTCTACAAAGTTAAGGGTGGTGCTTGATGTTAGCATGAAAACATCTTTGTGTTTTTTACTTAACGATGTGGTTTTAAAAGGCTACACAGTGCATTCGAAATTAGTGGATATTTCATGTAGATTTCGTTGTTTAATATGTTTTGACTTGTGATATTAAAAAGATGTTTTTGCAAGTTAGAGTAAACCCAGATCACCATCATCATGTTATGTTTTGTTGTGATTCCAAATTTTTCAAAGTTAAACCGTGGTTTTTGCTTTATCGTTAAATGTCGGAGAACAACCAAACAAATTCGGCCGACAATGCGAACAAATTGGGACACGAAGACGACACTAACACAAAACGGGGTGACAAGAAATCCGTTTTTAACTTTTCTTTCTTTTCTGCGAGACATGAGAAAAAACGTTTAAGGTAGGTCGTGTGTAAGCAGCTCTCGTCAAAGAAACAAGTAACCGTATCGGCACATGGCTCAAAGAGTCGCGCCCATCGTACGTCGACGAAGAAGATCGAAATTGCGACGTCGCGCATATCGAGTAACCAAAACTTACGAAAAAGTCGCACTCGATAGTTGTCTTCCGAATCCAAATATTTTTCATTTTGTTTTTGTAACCCGTATAAAAAGTTCAAAGAGAAAACAGATGATCAAAATCCGGACGTCGCACACTGGTAGGTTTTTTAAAATCAGTGGCATAAAAGAAATACTTGGAGTTTATATATTTGGCTAAATATCATTCAAATGTCAAACCATGCTTTCAAAGAACAAGTTGGGTATGATAGAATGTCACATTCTTTTATTATTGTTTGACAGTGATCCGTCAAACTCAAATACATTATTTTTTTCCAGTAAATTTTTTTTGGTAACCTTACGAAGGTTTTGTTGTTATAATTGTAAAATGTAGTTCCAAATTAATAGTTACATTCAGTTATTATTGGTACAAGTAAGAGGAACAATATTATTAATTTGACGGTCCATAAATTATTTTTCTAGTTTAATTAGCTCTGGTGTTTCGTAAATGAACTGTAATTTTAAAAGACGACAAAAACGAAGCGATGAAGTCCCTTCTGGCCCTTCAAAACATTAGGACTGGAAAATCGCATTACTTATGTTATCTGCAGATGTCCAGACAGCAGTACGTTAGGTTAGTATAGAAACTAGAAACTATACTGGGTGTCTCAGCTTGTTTGAGCAAAACAAAAAACATCTTAAAATTTGGTGTCTCCTATCAGTTCATGGGAGGATTGAATAGAAAAGTTGGTCAAGTTGCATAGTTTAAAAATGTTACTATACTAGATGTTTCAAAAAACATTTTTTGCAGAGTCGAATGTCCCACGACCAACCAACTTATGCTAGCGTGCCTGGCATACGCGTATACGGAATTATGTGCGTAGACATTAAACGTACAGGCAGACCTTTAGCAATTCGCCCCAGCAATTCGTTTATATGTGATTACCAGAAGTCTATTTAAATCTGGTTGAATATTTATATCTATTTAATCACGAAATAAGATAGATAATTTTCGTCCAGTTTTCATAGCGCAATTAGTAGTGTAGTAGTTAGTATACGACCATGCAGGGTGCATGTGTTACAAAGTGCCACGATATTGTTTTAATTAGAATGAAGTTTAAAACTCCTAATATGCTACAAAGAGATGCATTTTAGATGAGTTAATTAAACACAAAAATCTAGCAGGTATGCCAAAATCTTTTTAGGCTTAACGTCGTTTATGTATTTTCCTCAATCAAAGTAAATCTCAATTGTAGCATACTTTGGTACGAATACACCGTAAGTCATTTAAATGGTTTAAAATCTAACCACAGCTTCTAGCACTTAATTATTAAAAAAACACTTTAAAAACATTACGCTGTATTCAACTTCAGCAATGTTAAAGCGATCTTATGATCTGTTAAGTTGATACCTCTGCTTGTGGATCACTTTCAACTTGCTGACCTAGCAAACAGTGCCGGAAAATTCACTGTGCTGTACCTAGATCGGTAGATAAATACTTTAGCCTAAAATGCAGTCAAGTAATTAGTTAAAGTTGAGAATAGTAAGAAAAATAAAAGTTTTAAGATAAAAGTTAAACTGTTCTTGGCCATATTTAAAATTCGTTTTTGGCAAATATACACAACAGGTAAAATAAGTTCATCTAAATTTATGTTCACCCACGACAGTTTTAAATATGGCTAAAATTTAGGGATTTTTTTTCATCCATATAAACAAAATACAAAGGCTAAAGGAATACCTAATAATGCATAGAGAACTTAATTGGATACCAGGAAGTACTTGTATATTAGGCACGCAGTAAATCAATAAACCATTAGAAGAATATTAAAAGTTGTTCTGTACCACCCAAAAACCCAAAATACAAAAAAGGAAACCCAAAATAGCTGGAACTACCAGGATACTGGTGGTGAAAATGGGTTTCATTAGTCGCACTTCTGTAGCCAGGAAAGCATCGTTAAAAAGTATTGTAAGCAGCTCCTTCTTCAGCAGAAATCAACTGGGGGCTAAACTCCTTCAAACATAGATTTCCAACCAATTTTAAATTGTCGACTATCACAGCGCAGTTTGTCACGGGTTCGCTACATATGGGTCCAGCCTTTAGGAAAGTTTGGAAAGCATTTCGAAAGTGCTGATCCAATAAGCAACATCGGTGCGTCATGTTCAGTTCCAGAAATATTTTGGGAATAATTATTTGTATTGTTGATAAGCAAGTTGGGGCCATCCGAACATTTTACCCACGCTCCAGATTTTATCGTAAAGGGTTGCCCATCCGGTTCCTACGTCCTCACAAGCCGTCTTAAGTTGAGATTTTAGCTGTTCTATAGCTTTATTTGTCCGTTGGCTTTTAAACACTTTTGGTTTCGGGGGTGGTGCTCTAGTTACCATGTTAAGTAAACAATATCGTTTCATTTAATCAATAAAGCCATATTGTTCATATTCTTCAATGGTAGTAAGCAATTCGTGGCTCTTACTAATTATTTCTGCCAGTGGTGAAGGTAATGAAACCACTTTTACAGACATGACGATTTGTTCGGTTTGGAGGCGTTTACCTTTCATATACTCAAAACATATTAAGAACTGTTTCTCTTAATGCGATCATAGGTGGTGACACATTGAATTTAACTTTGGCAAATTTCATTTTTAGATCTTTGATACACTTTTCTAAGTAAACCTCTCCAGCTGTGAGAAGAATTAATTCACCCGTTTCCTGAATCATTACTTGTATGCCGGAGTCCGTCTGGCTTAACAGTTTTAAGCCATGGCGTAAAACTGGTAGATGTTTGGATCAACTGGTTCAATTGCATAGCGCACAACGGGGAGCAGAACCTGATGCTCAAACAACGGCACTACATTTAATTGAGTAGATAATGTCGCGGTTCGATTTACGCCAGTGAGGACGCCGTCAATACCACAATTTTTTCCAGCAGGTACCCAATCCGTCTCAACCATGTCCTTTCCAACCAAAATATATAGTTTTTAAACATTGTTAAAGTAACAGATGCTGCGGAAACAGTTGAATATCGATACAGAAATTTTACATCAATTCCTAAAATTTGACGTAGAATGCAAATATCGGATAAAAAGTTGGTCATTGTGTTTAAAAAAACATAAGTTTGGTTCGTTACCAAAATTTAGGACACCCTGTATAATAACTGCTTATCTAAGAATAAAGTAGACCTAAATATCTACTAGTTTTGTATTTAACGTTTTTTGCTAAAATCAAAATTAAGAAAGTAAGAGGGTGGTCAGAATTCAACCAATCAAGGACGCTGGTGCGGAAACAGTTGAATATTGTTACGGTCTGGGCCTACTATGCTCGATACTTCTTAACGAGCGCTCGCCTCGGGATGAAACCGATGCGCCGCAATATCTGGCCGGGCGCGTATTAAAGTAGGCCACAGTTAGGAAACGCTACCTGGAAGATTCTTGAATGATCAAGGCAACCCGCGAAGCGTTTTGCGGTCATTCTAGAACGTGATTTGCGAATATAAAAGACGCGGTCTCGACAGCAGTAGTAGTAGTGAATTTGGGAACGCGGTAAAGTTTAAATAGCGGAGTAATTGTGTAATTGTAGTAGTGTTTTTAGCTGTGTTAATTATTGTACGGAGTGTTTTGAAGTGTAATAAATTTATTAATTGTTGAGTTAAACTGACTTTGTGTGAACCCACGGGAAAATCGTAACAATTGGTGTCAGAAGTGCGATCAGACTTTAGTGCGACGTGAATTGGAACTAAACTTCGGGTTAAAGACTTGTGTTCAGAACCGGACTTTTCGGAACAGTGGTGTGTTAAAGTTATTTTATGCCAATAACAAGACGTCAAAGTGCAAACATGGAGACCCAATTTGAAGCTATGCTTAAACAAGCCAAAGAAGAACAAGAAAAGATTCGAAAACGAAACAAGGAAGAACAAGAAAGGATTCGACAACAAAACAAAGAAGAACAAGAAAGAATTCGACAACAAGGCAAAGAAGAACAAGAAAAGATTCGAAAACGAAACAAGGAAGAACAAGAAAGGATTCGACAACAAGAAGAAAGAATACGACAACAAGACAAAGAAGAAGAAGAAAGAATTCGACAACAAGACAAAGAAGAAGACAGAGAGTGGCATGAAAAGCGTAACGTAGAAATATTGAAAGTTCTAGCGGGGACTAAAACAGAAATCCAAGAGTATGTAACCGATAGTCTCAGAAAGATGGAGAATAAAATTCAGAACGATGTTCGGGAGGACATTAATGATGTTCGGGAGGACATTAATAAAATTCAGAATGATGTCAAGATAAAGCTACGCGACTTAGAGCGGAAAATTGACAGCAGAGGAGCCAGCTCTACAGTGATCACCGGAAACGGGCTAAACAAGATCAAGCCTCCCACATACGACGGTCAAACTTCATGGGCAATGTACCAACTCCAATTTGAGGCCGCTGCAAATGCAAATGGATGGAGTAACGAGGAAATGGCTGTAGCACTAATAGTGGCATTACGAGGACCTGCATTGGAGCTGTTACAGACGGTGCCTATCGCCCAACGAAGCAACTATGAAGCATTAGTAGCTGCATTAGAACGTCGTTATGGGGATCAACATAAGAAAGGACTGTATCGAACGCAATTAATGACAAGACAGCAGAAAACTGGTGAAAATCTAGAAGAGTTTGAAACCGAAATTCGTCGCCTTGTGCATCTGGCTTACCCAGCCGTCCCGGATGAAATCCAAGAAGAACTTGTGGCACAGTATTTTGTAGATGGGATTCGAGATCCGGAGGTAAAGAAATGGCTGAAGATGTTCAAAGGGAGCAACAACAGCGAATTACTGATTCGAGCGCTGGAAATTGAAGCTGCGTGCAATGATTTAAAGCCAGAGCCTATTCAAGAGGAAAGAGTACCGCCAGCCGATCATGCTGCTACATTAATAGATGAAATTAAAGCAATGGTAGGCCAATTAGTGCAACAAATGGCAGCATCAGGAAATAGTCAGTCCACACAGTTAGAACGGTCACGTCCGATCACGAGAGTGGAGTGTTATCGATGCGGACGTACGGGACACATTAGAAGGAATTGCAGACAGCGGTCTTGTTCTCCAAACCCACAGTGTCGACGGAATCAGGACATCAGAACAAATCACTGGAACTCCTCTGCTAAAAGAAACATTACATGTTATGTTTGTGGACGTAAAGGACATTACCAATGGAATTGCAGACAGCAGTCTCGTTTACCGACCCCGCAGAATTGGCGTAACCAGGAGCAGGAAATGAAGAACCCGGAAGGACATTTACCGCGATATGTAGAGGATCGTCAAGCTTTTGATAGTGATTTAAGATACCGGAAAGGACAAATTCATAACGGTTGGAGGATTGGTCAAATCGCGATGGTGACAGATAAAGAGGCTACAAAAAGAATGAAGAGCAGCGTTTCTAAGGAGGACATAATAAAAGGACAGCGCTCAGACTCTGATTTGAAAGTAATCAGAAGATGGTTGGAGAAGGATTTGAAACCGGATTGGCAACAGATTTCCAGATATGGACCAACAGTAAGGGGTTACTGGTTGCAGTGGAATTCGCTTCGACTGCGAGATGACTTAATTACTCGCAAATGGGAAAGTCCAGACGGAAAACGCTTTGTTTACCAAACAATAGTGCCCAATTCCTGCAAAGAGAATGTGCTGCGAGAACTACATGACAGTCGCAGAGGAGGACACTTTGGAGTAAACCAGACTTTGGCTAGAATAAGGGATCGATTTTACTGGATTAACTTCAGAAAGGACGTTGAGGAATGGTGTAAACGGTGTGACCAGTGTTCGTTACAGAAGGGATCCAGCACAATTCGAGAACTTAAGAGAGAGAAGATGAAACCAAACAACAACCGTATGAAGATGACACTGGACCACAGACCAACTGGTGGCAATTATAAGGAAGGTGATGCCGTGTGAATGTTTCAACCCAGGAGGAGCAAAGGATTAAGTCAAAGATGGCAACGACACTGGGAGGGACCTTACAATGTGGTAAAAAGGTTAAACGACGTCGTGTACAGAGTCAAACGCAGCCCCAAAGGCAAGATGAAAATTGTCCATCTGGACAGACTCAAGAAATACCAGGGATTAGATGAAGCGGATCGGGACGATCAGCTTTAAGAGGGGGGCAGTGTTACGGTCTGGGCCTACTATGCTCGATACTTCTTAACGAGCGCTCGCCTCGGGATGAAACCGATGCGCCGCAATATCTGGCCGGGCGCGTATTAAAGTAGGCCACAGTTAGGAAACGCTACCTGGAAGATTCTTGAATGATCAAGGCAACCCGCGAAGCGTTTCGCGGTCATTCTAGAACGTGATTTGCGAATATAAAAGACGCGGTCTCGACATCAGTAGTAGTAGTGAATTTGGGAACGCGGTAAAGTTTAAATAGCGGAGTAATTGTGGAATTGTAGTAGTGTTTTTAGTAGCTGTGTTAATTATTGTACGGAGTGTTTTGAAGTGTAATAAATTTATTAATTGTTGAGTTAAACTGACTTTGTGTGAACCCACGGGAAAATCGTAACAATATCAATACAGACATTTTACATCAATTAGGCCTAGAATTTGACGTAGAATTCACATATCGGATAAAAAGTTGGTCATCGTATTTACAAAAACATAAGTTTGGTTTGTTACTCAAATTTGGGACACCCTGTATAATAACTGTTTATCTAAAAATACAGTAGACCTAAATATCTACTAGTTTGTATTTAACGTTTTTTGCTAAAATCAAAATTAAGAAAGTTAAGGGGGTGGTCAAAATTCAATCACCCTGTACATACATCAACTTCAGCAGCGGTACAAATGGACATCTAAATCAAACAATTTAGAAACGGGAGAAGTAGTAATCTTAAACGAAGATAACGTAAAACCAAGTCAATGGTCATTAGCTCGAATAACCGAAGCGCACGCGGATAAGGACGGAATTGTTCGAGTAGTGTCAATAAAGAAGCCAGGGGGAGTAATTACCAAACGGCCGATTCATAAGCTTATACCGTTACGTGGAGAATCAGAAAAAAAGGCAGTAGAATATGGAAATGAAAGAGATCAATTCAAAGGTAAAACAAGGTCAGCGAATTTTTGGAAGAAAGCCTTTGTTGCGATTTTATTCATATTAAGCTTAGTAAATTCAGCAGAATTTGCTTCAACCAGGAATGTACATTGAACATATTGGACAAGCAAAAATAGAAAGGGGAATCTTTCGAATTGACATAAAGCTGAATAAATCTGATATCAGCCACCATATAAAAAACATAAAAAATGTTACAGCCCAAATTCAGACCGTATGCCAAAATGTGGCAGAAATATCAGAAAAAACTGAATGCAACACATTAATTTCCGATATGCAATTAAAAGAAACTAGACTAGAGTGGGTTATAAAAGGAATATACGATGTTACAAGGTCAAGGAAACGGCGAGGATTACTTGGAAAACTGATGACTTCAATTTTTGGCGTAAAAGGCCTAAATGACTAAGTATACACCGACATTAACAATCTAGAAAAGAATCAACAACAATTAATACATGCATCTAGTCATCAAACTAAATTTATGCTGCAGGCACTATCTCAGTTTAACGACACCGAAAACAGAATTTACAGCAAGCTTAAGCAGTTTCAAAAAAGGTTATCAGAAGCCAAGCCGCTATATGAGATGAAGCAAAGTTGGTTTCAAGCGGTGGACGAAAACAGACTTAGCATTCACCTTCTAAGCTCATATCAAGTTGGGAACAATTATTTAGATGAAGTATATGACTATTATAAAAGTCTGTCTGACATCCTATACAACACAGGCAACATATATTCAATGTTAACTCCGGGGCATATAAGGGAAATAATCCAAACCAAAAAACCAAACATTGAAATCCTACCTCAACCCATATTGAAAACTGAACTTGAGGAAACAGAAAAACAACTACACGTTTTTGTGTATTTTATAGTAACTGAGTTCAGCAATTTTACCGTAGTCAAGGTCAGTGCGATACCGTCTGCAGTGGAAGGCGACACGTATTTAACAATTAACCTACCTCAAGAATTGCTAGCTAGTGATTACAATGAACAAAAATATTTTCACATAAGTGAAGAAGAATTTAAGAATTGCATAGGAATCAGAAAACATTTATTCGTATGCTCACCGCCTTTAATAAGGAACATTGAAAACAGCCCGAACTGCATTTTAGATGAAATATATCAACGAACTGAACATTCGAGCTGTCCCGTTAAGTGAGTGAAAATTAAAGCAATACAAATTCAACTTTACACCAAAAATTCGTCGATTTTTGTGTCACCTGATTCATCAAAAGTTGCAATAACGTGTAACGGTAATAGAGAAGATTTAGTCTTAAATAAAACAGGAATCATTTCGATTTCATCAAATTGCATTATATCGACTAATAAAATATCTATAGCAGCTAGGCGCAGGAGGTTTTATCAAGCAGGTGGCGGTAAACTTGACTACGTCAATAAAGCAACCACCTCAAAGCCAATACGAAGAAAACATCATTCATCCTTCAGATGATTTTCGAAAGCTAAAGGAAATGGAGGAAGACATTGAAACCGAGTAAGGACAATATCACTGGAAATCCATAACTAAACATTCTATGTTCACAGGTGACTGACATCAGCAGCGGTAGTACTTATTATCATGGCGGTCATAGTAGCAGTCAACAAATGCCGTCGGGCACTAACTACTACTAGATCTCAACCAACAGCCAAACATAAGACATTGGAGAAAAATCTTCCAATTGTACGGTATTATGAAATTACTTTTTGCAGGTTGACACAGTGAACGAAAATAACAGCCAAACATACTTGAAAACGATTAGAAAATATTCTGGTGGAAGAGTACTTGGTGTAACTCCAACTTCTGACAGTTACAAATATCAAAGCCACTCAACACCTAGTAACGTGTCTGTGATCCTTTTTAGAAAAAACCTGCAAAATGAATCGGACCTCACATTTCCTATAGATTCTGCTGTTACTGCCATTCACATCACTATCAAGCCTTCATTTTACATCAAAGGGGAGCTTACATCCGGGTGGTAATATAAATTAAATACAACAATACTTTGGTTGTGCCCTAATAATTTTTACAACAGGCTACGGGCTCTTATTTGTCTAAAAAGTTCTTGGATACAGTAAGATTTCCTGATGATCAAAAAGGTAAGTAAGTGAATGGAAGCACAAAACTTACAATGTAAATAACCACAGACACTGAGGGAACACTTTGATTACCAGGGCAACGACTATTAATGAACTATCAATATTAAATAAATGATATAAACCTTGACTAGTAAGCACATCATCACAAACACAAACTAATGATCGGAAAAAATTATAATAATAATAAAACTCCTTTATTCCATTTGACATACAAATATGTTTGGAATGCGTCACAAGTCAGATACGAACACTTAACACACTTAACAAAATAAAGTTCGACAGACAACAAAATAACAAATTAAACAGACTTTTCCATATTTAAGATCCACCAAAGTACTCAACTATACTATAAAATTCCCTCTCGATAAGGTATCGCTTTAACGCAATTTTAAATCTTCTGAAGTTAATTTCAGACTTTATACTTATAGGTAGTCTGTTAAAAATGTTTAGGCCCGCGATGTGAGGAGAGCCTTTACTGATTTCCAAACGACATCTAGCAGGCCGAAGGTCCATTCTAGCCCTTGTAGAGTAGCAGTGCATGTCCACGCCGGCAGAGAAACAATTTTTATTCTGATGTACAAATTTACAAATTTCATAAATATAAATTCCCGTGAGTGTCAGAATACCCAGGTTACGGAAACACCCTCTGCATGAAGTCCGATATCCCGCCCCCATAATGCATCGCAAAATTTTCTTTTGTGCTATAAACACTCTCTCAGAAGTCGGCGACACACCCCAAAAAATAAAACGAAAACAAATTCCGTAGTGCAGTCGTAAACCTACATAAGCGTGATACACATTTATAATTTGCCGAGCGGAAAAACAGATCTGAGGTTTCTGATAAGGAAACAAAAACTACCGAGTTTAGACGACAAGACGTCACACTGTTCTTTCCAGTTTAATTTGTCATCAAAGATGAGCCCTAAAAATTTTGTAGTATTAGAATGTGAAACTAATTCATCTCCAACTCTCAAAGACAGAGCAGGAACTCTTACTCTGATAAGTATGAAATCTCAAAAAGACGGTTTTCTGAATGTAAACAGAGAGAGTTATTGTAACACCAACTTCTGAATGCTTCCAAACCCGAGCCACACCTGTGCTCTATATCATCTGCATTATCGGCCACAATGAACGAAGAATCGTCAGCAAAAAGTGTTGTATCCATCTTACTGCCTATCTCCGAAATAAGGTCATTGACATAAGCAAGAAACAAATAAGGTCCCAATACACTACCCTGCGGTACCCCCGTATTTATTGGCAGTAAACAAGAACGCTCCAATTTTACTCCTCCTGCGGGGTTGGTGTGGGTCACTACCACATACTGATACCTATTTAACAAGAAACCCGACAACCAGTTCAAAGCTGGTCCCCGAACACCGTACGTCTCTAACTTTGCGAGTAAAAGCTTTATGTCGACGCAATCAAAAGCTTTACTGAGATCGCAAAAAACGCCCACTGTGCACTTTCCCTGCTCCAAATAATGTATAAGCTTTTCGTAAAAGTGTTGAACGGCTGTCATAGTAGAACAGCCCTTTCTAAAGCCAAATTGTTCAGGGAGCAGGACATTGTTAAAAGAAAAAAAATGTTCTAATCTATTTAAGAACGCGTATTCTAGAATCTTTGAAAAAACAGGTGTTAGGGCTATTGGTCGGTAATTATCCTTAAGGTATCATCACCCTTCTTAAAAACAGGGACGACCTTATTTATTTTAAGGATTGAAGGAAAGTAACCTTCAGTAAATGATAAATTAATGAGGTACTTTAAAACTGGTAGCAATGGATAAAACGTCTTCCGAGTCATGTAACCGGAAACGTCGTCAAATCCCGTTGATCGTTTGTTTTTAATTTTATTTGTAACAATGTCATACAGTTCTTCTTCTGTTATTGGTTTTAAAAAGATAGTAGAGGAGAGGTTATTTTTGAATTGGTGCTTTGTTGAACTCCCGACCGAATATTTTTGATTACTGATTCGGGAGCCTGCTTAAAAAACTTATTGAACTGCTCAGCTATCGCTATCGGATCACTCACCATGCAGCCGCCAATCGAAAGTTCAATATTCTTACGTAAAGGAGATTTGTTAGTGACTTTCGTCACAACTCTCCATGCTTCTTTGACGGGATTGTCAGAACACGATATTCGAGATTGATAAAACTGCTTCTTAGAGCGGGATACCAACCTTACATGCTCTAACTTTTTGGTTTTATATAATTGATTGAGAGCGGGATATTTTGTCTTGAGTTTAAATAGATCTTTCAACCTTAAACCCGACTCTACTACGTTTGGGTTTATCCAAGAATTTTTTTTAGGTCGCACAGTTATACGCTTTAAAGGAAAATGTACATCAAAATAGTGACAGTATAGATTATAAAAATTTTCGAAGCAATTTTCGCGGTTGTCTCTTGGTAAACCGAAATCCAGTCTTCACGGAATAAGTCATCAGAAAATGCGGCCATGCTTGCGTCAGAAAAGACTCTCCTCATAATTGATTGCGGCCGCTTGTTATTGGGGTTAGAGCACCCAATACAGACATTCAGAGATCTATGATCGGAAAAGTTGTTGTCCTGAACAGACAGAGAAACCAATGTACTACTGGTGTAAAAGTGGTCCAAAGTATTATTGCCTCTAGTGGGCTCGTTCACAAAATTACCCGAAATGCCGTAAGTAATTAAAATATCACGTAATGCTATGTAATCGTTCGAATCCCTGTAATGGTCTATGTTAAAGTCGCCAACCAAGGAAATCTGCATTCGCTTCGGTGGCTTAAATAAACTATCTAAAACACAAATAATCTTATCACA
Source organism: Ips typographus (assembly GCF_016097725.1). Taxonomy (NCBI): domain Eukaryota; kingdom Metazoa; phylum Arthropoda; class Insecta; order Coleoptera; family Curculionidae; genus Ips; species Ips typographus. Next base: position 13,106,178 of record NC_138424.1, on the reverse strand, counting down.
AAATAGTTTAAAATTACTTCCTGGAGATCGATAACAGGTCAGTATAGCGCATGATACGATACCATCGAGGTCATCAATGAGAATACCGCTTATTTCAAATTCTCTCTCGATACACATGGTCGAAAGATCGAGAGGTGATGCGCAAATGTCCTTATGACAATATACAGATATTCCACCGCCCCTCTGAATGGATCGACAGTAATGTGATACTAAATTGAAATTTTCAAAATTAATTGACCTTACACTATCCCTGCTTGCCCAGGTTTCACAAAAACACAAAACATTTATTTTATTTGACAGCCCAACGGCAATCAAATCAGCCTTTTCTTGGCTGAGAGCTTGACAATTGCTATAATAAATATCATACCTAGTGTTGCTAATTGTTTTGGTAGCCGTTCTCGTTTGATCCTTACTCAGACGAGGTGAGATGATTCTCGACCTTATTGCTCTTTGCGCTTAGTCTTTGGGTTATATACAAAATAAAGACACAATCTGCGTTAATGCTTTGTTTACTACTTTAACTTGCGAGATCAAAATGCTCTAAATGTGTCAGACGAAACATTGTTGCGCAATTTAGGCTGAATACTTGAATAGATCCGCGTAGTGAAAAACTAAAAATAGGTTTCAAACATTTCCTCCACGGTCAAGGACAAAGTATGTACCTTGTACTGGTACCCTGCGTATATAAAAGAAAGTGCAAAGATTTTGAAATAAATAAATATTTTCTAGGGAATAACTCAGTAAACAAGGATATTGTTACGGTTTGGGCCTACTTACTCGATTCGGGATGGAATCGAAGCGCCGCAATATCTGGCCGGGCGCGTATTAAAGTAGGCCACAGTTAGGAAGCACCACACCTGGAAGAATAATATTCGAGGCAAATCGCGTTGCGTATTTAAAAGACGCGGTGTTGACCGCGGGAGGAGTAGTGAATTTGGGAACGCGGTAAAGTTTAAATAGTGAAATAATTGTGGAATTGTAGTAGTGTTTTTTAGTAGTTGAGTTAAGTATTGTACGGAGTGTTTTAAAGTGTAAATAAATTTATTAATTGTTGAGTTAAACTGACTTTGTGTAAACCCACGGGGAAAATCGTAACAATTGGTGTCAGAAGTGCGATCAGACTTTAGTGCGACGTGAATTTGAACTAAACTTCGGGTTAAAGACTTGTGTTCAGAACCGGACTAGAGATTTTTGGAACAGTGGTGTGTTAAATTTATTTTATGCCAATAACAAGACGTCAAAGTGCAAATATGGAGGAACAAGAAAGGATTCGACAACAAGACAAGGAAGAACAAGGAAGGATTAGACAACAAGAAGAAAGAATTCGACAACAAGACAAGGAAGAACAAGAAGGATTCGACACAAGACAAGGAAGAACAAGAAAGAATGAGACAACAAGATATGGAAATGCGTCAAGAAGATAGAGAGCGTAACGTAGAAATTGAACGTTCTAGCGGACACCAAAACAGAAATCCAAGAGTATAACCCATAGTTCAAAAAGATGGAGTGTGATGTTCAGATTGATGTTCGGGAGGACATTCATAAAATTCAGAATGATGTTGAGATAAAGCTACGCGACTTAGAGCAGAAAATTGACAGCAGAGGAGCCAGCTCTACAGTGTTCACCGGAAACGGGCTCAACAAGATCAAGCCTCCCACATACGATGGTCAAACTTCTTGGGCAACGTATCAACTCCAATTTGAGGCCGCTGCAAATGCAAATCGATGGAGTAACGAGGAAATGGCTGTAGCACTGGTGGTGGCATTACGAGGACCTGCATTGGAGCTGTTACAGACTCTGCCCATCGCCAACAAAGCAACTATGACGCATTAGTAGCTGCATTAGAACGACGTTATGGGGATCAGCATAGGAAAGGAGTGTATCAAACACAATTAAAGGCAAGACTGCAGAAAACTGGTGAAAATTTACAAGAGTTTGAGGCCGAAATTCGTCGCCTTGTGCATCTGGCTTACCCAGCCGTCCCGGATGAAATCCAAGATATAGTATTTTGTAGATGGGATTCGAGATCTGGAAGTAAAGAAAATGCTGAAGATGTTCAAAGGAAGCAACAGCAGCGAATTACTGGTTCGAGCGCTGGAAGTTGAAGTTGCGTGCAATGACTTAAAGCCAAGGATCAGGGCCGTGACTATTCAAGAGGGGAGGAACCGCCAGCCGATCATGTTGCTACATCAATAAATGAAATTAAATCAATGGTCGGCCAATTAGTGCAACAAATGACAGCATCAGCAAATGGTCAGTCCACACAGTTAGAACGATCACGCCCGAGATCACGAGAGTGGAGTGTTATCGATGCGGACGTACGGGACACATTAAACGAGATGTCGAGTAAAGATACCGTCCCGCTCTCCAACGAGGGACGTACAACCATCCAGAAGGGACCAGGAAAACTCCCCTATCAACATTACGGGGCGAATGTTGACTAGCGAAGACAAAGCCCCCAGAATTATCTCCATCAGAAGCCTGGGTAGATCAATGGGAAGCCTGAACGTAGATGGAAAGGTGGATGCGATGAACGTTACTTTTACTTTGGACACCGGTGCGGCAGTATCTTTGATCCGGTCAAACCTTGTGGATAAAGTCAAATTAAGCATTTACGAAGAAGTATTCTCCTGCGCACTGTGACTGGAGAATCGGCTAAAGTTTTAGGAGAAATAACAGTCAAGATTTGCCTTGGAAGGATTACGTTTTACCACACCGTGTTAGTAGCAGACATTGAAGATGAATTTATTCTGGGAATGGACCTGATTCGTCAACATGGATTTTCTTTTGATCCCGAGCAAAATATCCTAAGGTTTGGAAGTGAAGAGTTCATTCTGTCAACCAATCACCGCTATGAGTCACCCATTAATGTTTTGGCATCTCAGACAGTAAAAATAAGCGGCAATTCGAGCAAATAATCATTGGACATTTGGAGCAGAATTCTGGGAGCTGTGTTGGACTTGTACGAAACCCACCGACCAGGAAGATGCCTCATTGGGAAATCACTTGTAAATGGAGGAAGTGAAGTCCCAATTAGAGTTGCAAACATTTTTCCAGACGACGTCAAATCAACAAAGGCGAAATCATTGCGGTATTTGAGCCTGTAGTCAAAGTAACCAATTGCGATGGCTTACCAGAACAGGAGGAGCAGTTGGGGGAAAACAGCTCTTAAATGAACTTGAAAAGACCTGGAAACATCTGTCAACACCACAACTGAAGAAGGCTCGGAAACTGATTTTGGACCATGCTAGCATATTTGGAACACCGAACAATATGGGAAAAATACCATTGTAAAACACCGAATTAACACCGGCAATGCACAACCGATTCGACAACCACCTAAGACTACCAATAGCCAAACAACAGGAAGTGCAGGAATTAGTGGACAGGATGCTTGACGACGGAGTTATAGAAGAATCCTGCAGCCCTTGGTCATCACCTGTTGTTCTGGTCACTAAGAAAGATGGATCAAGCAGATTTTGTGTAGATTACCGAAAACTGAATGACGTGACCAAAAAGGACAGCTATCCACTTCCCCGTATCGACGACACACTGACGACTTTGGCAGGATCCTGTTGGTTTTCTACTTTAGATTTGAAGAGAGGGTACTGGCAAGTTGGCATTGAGGAGCAAGATAAGGAGAAGACTGCTTTTTCTGCTGGAAATGGGCTGTACCAATTCAATGTGATGCCCTTCGGACTTTGTAATGCTCCTGCTACGTTTGAAAGACTAAGGGAAATTGTGATTCGTGGCCTTAACTGGAAGACTTGCTTGGTTTATCTGGACGATATCATGGTGATGGGGAAAACTTTTGAAGAACATCTGAACAACTTGCAAGAAGTATTTGCTAGAATAGGTGGTGCCCATCTTCGATTGAACGCCAAAAAGTGTTGGTTCTTCCAAAAGCAAGTCGAATTTCTTGGGCATGTGGTGTCGGTCGACGGAATTCAGACGGACGACAAGAAGATACAAGCAATTAGAGAATGGCCAGTACCAAAGGATAAACACGAACTCAGAAGCTTTCTAGGACTTGCCACCTACTACAGACGGTTTGTGGAAGGATTTGCCAACATCGCAGCTCCGCTACATCAACTTACTGAGGACAAAACACCCTACTGTTGGAATACCCAATGTGATCAGGCGTTCAGAAGGTTAAAGGCATCACTTTGCTCCAGTCCCATCCTCAGTTATCCACAACCAAAAGGAAAGTTCATTTTAGACACAGATGCCAGTAATTCTGGTATTGGAGCTGTATTGTCTCAAATCCAAAACGGAGAAGAACATGTTATAGAATACTTCAGTAGGAAACTTACCAAAGCAGAACGGAACTACTGTGTAACGAGAAAAGAGCTACTGGCAATAGTAAAATCAGTCGACCACTTTCACAAGTACTTGTACGGACAGAAATTTTTGATAAGGACTGACCATGCAGCACTCAAGTGGCTCCTCGGAATGAAACAACCGGAAGGGCAAGTAGCAAGATGGCTTGAAAAACTCCAGCAGTATAATTTCAACATCAAGCATCGACCCGGAAAGCTGCATGTAACGCAGATGCTCTATCAAGAAGACCTTGCGCCGAAGAATGCAAACATTGCCAGAAAGCGGAACAACGTGAAGAAGTTTGTCCATCAGAATGGTTCAGCTGAAGACCGATGATGAATGGAGTCCCGATGAGATTAGGAAGGATCAACTAGAAGACAGCGACATAGGCCCATTGTTGTTGAGAAAGGAACAAAGCGAGCCAAGACCAACATGGCAAGAAATCTCTAGCAAAGGCCTGACGTTCAAAGCACTTTGGGCTCAGTGGGACTCGCTTGTGGTTGAAGGCGGCTTGCTAAAAAAAGCTTGGGAGAGTGCCGATGGAAAAGAGATAAGGAAGCAGCTGGTAGTTCCCAGAGAAAGGGTCGACCACGTACTGGAGGAAATGCACAATGGAAAGACTGGTGCTCATTTGGGAGTAAATAAGACTTTGGACAAAATCCGACAACGCTTTTACTGGGTGAACTACTGCCAAGACGTGAAATCATGGTGTCGACAATGTTCCATTTGTGCAGCTAGCCACGGACCACAGACGAGATCCCGGGGCCTATGAAGCAGTACAACGTAGGATTGCCGTTCGAACGTTTAGCCATAGATGTCGCTGGGCCTTTTCCTGAGACCAACAGAGGCAACAAGTACATTCTTGTTGCCATGGATTACTTTAGCAAATGGCCTGAGGTGTTTGCGATTCCAAATCAAGAAGCCAGCACAGTCGCTGATATTCTCGTCGAAAATGTCTTCAGTAGATTTGGTGTGCCGTTGGAGTTACATTCTGATCAGGGACGAAACTTTGAGTCCAAGCTCTTTCAGAGGCTCTGTGATCTGCTAGGCATTAGGAAGACCCGAACAACGCCGCTTCATTCTCAGTCGGATGGAATGGTCGAGAGATTTAATAAGACCATAGAGCAACATCTCTCGAAGGTTGTTGATCAGCATCAGAAGGCTTATAGAGCAGCAGTCCACAACTCAACGGGACAGTCACCATCTAAAGTTCTGTTTGGTCGAGAACTTCGACTTCCATGTGATGTGGTGTTCGGATCTCCAACAGGCCAAAGCACGAACATTGAGAACTACGTTGACGAGTTGCAAGACAGATTACTGAACATCCATGATCTGATCAGGGAAAGTTTGAATCTAGCTAGCGATAAGATGAAAGCTCGTTATGATCTGAGGCCAATTCGGGAGGGTTCCAGAAGGATGATAAAGTTTGGTTGTTTAACCCTCAGAGGAAGAAAGGCAAATCACCGAAATTAACACCTGTTTGGGAGGGACCTTACAATGTGGTAAAAAGGTTAAACGACGTCGTGTACAGAGTCCAACGCAGCCCCAAAAGCAAGATGAAAATTGTCCATCTGGACAGACTCAAGAAATACCAGGGATTAGATGAAGCGGATCGGGACGATCAGCTTTAAGAGGGGGGCAGTGTTACGGTTTGGGCCTACTATACTCGATTCGGGATGGAATCGAAGCGCCGGGTCTGGCCGGGCGCGTTTTAAAGTAGGCCACAGTTAGGAAGCGCCACACCTGGAAGAATCGTTAATATTCGAGGCAAATCGCGAAGCGTTTCGCGGTCACTCTAGAACGTGGTTTGCGTATATAAAAGACGCGGTGTCGACCGCGGGAGGAGTAGTGAATTTGGGAACGCGGTAAAGTTTAAATAGTGAAATAATTGTGGAATTGTAGTAGTGTTTTTTTAGTAGCTGAGTTAATTATTATACGGAGTGTTTTAAAGTGTAAATAAATTTATTAATTGTTGAGTTAAACTGACTTTGTGTAAACCCACGGGGAAAATCGTAACAATATGTTGAAATTAGGCGTTACCGGCGATATAAGTCATATAACCGACGTCAGCTTGTTAGATAGTAATGGCGAGACATTGTTGAAAAATATAAGTTATAAATTCAACAACGGCCATCTAAACTATGTCACTGAAAATAGAGATAACACAACGGATATTGGAAATAAAAATGCCATTGATATATTAAGTAAATCGCGACTCGCAGAGCCTTTGTATACTTTAATTAAAGGAAAGGATGTTAAAGGTCTGTATTTTAAAAGCGAAATTAGTGTCGAAACTATAAATACATTTACAGGTCACTACTTTCAACGTTTGAGTTACTTTTCTAGAAAAAGCGACATTTACCCTCTCCAGTTAATTTCAATTGAAGTTGGGCTGGGATCTAAACTATTTACTGCGACAGATGCTCAAACATGGGCCCAAATATATTTCGAAGTCACCAACCATGGAACAACGGCTCAATATATTACATACCAATGTACTCATTCTAGAGCCATTTTACACAGACTGCAAGCTTTCAGTAAGCTTATAATTGTTAGTAATTATAAATAATAATGCATCATGTTCTTAGGAGCTATTTAGAGCCACAGGGACACACTATGGTCATATTATCAATACTAACCCGTTCAGGAAATTATCAAGACGAAATCAGTTTTATTGTAAAAAGCGGTTAATAATGGATGATACTGCTCCGGAATTGGAATATCATTAAAAAAGTGACTGCACAGAAGTCCTTTTTTCCCAGTGTTATAAAGGCATTTGGACAATAGAGGTTGTGGCTAGAGATGTAGACTCAAGTTTTTCAAACTTTATTACTTTAAATTTTTAAACTTCAGTTAATATTGATTTTGTTACTGCAGGCTTAATGCGACTAAACAGAATCCCCAAAGGCTTATACGTCCCATACGGATACACTGTAGGTACTAAAAATTCAATTACAGGAAATTCAATTGCAGGTGAGCCCTGCTGCAATCCTGATTTACAACTAATAGCAGTTGATCGACAAGGCAATCAGAAAAGCTACAGTGTTAATGCTTATCGTAAATTTCCTGTACAGCCACTTCTGTATTTTAACAGTTTTCATTTGCAGAAACTCTTCCAAGCATCGGAGTAATAGCTGCCATAGTACTAGGAGTAATACTTTCATTATTTTACTAGTAGTGCTTATTATTGTGCTAATAAAAAGTGCAAGTCTAGAAGGTCATACGAATTGCGGTCTTACAGAGGAGGATCTGACAATTAATTCAAACTAGCATAGCAGAGCAAAATCAGATGAATCTATGGGATACTTTAGTTCTGGAGTTTTCTGATAGTTTACGCAGTTCCAGTAATGCTAGAAGAAGTAGCAGCAGTACGTAATGACGATGTGTTTTATGTTTTTGGAGAAATTTTACTACTTTGATATAACATTTGTAGAATCTTGGGTGCTTTTATTTTATTACAATTATTTACCCTTTAATTAGATTAATTTTAAGGCAAAAGAAGGTAGAAATGATAATTCTCTCAACCTAAGTAAGAGGTTCATTGGTCATATGTTAATTGAGAGTTGAAACCACTGAGTTGAGCATTATAGGCAGTTTTCCAAGATATATTGAAAGGTTGGAAGGTAAGTAAAATGAAAACAACAAACAAAAAGAGGGGTGGCACGTTTTGGTGGTCATACGCATATAATAATGCATACCCTATCAAAAAAGGGTAGTTTTAATCAAAATTTACCTACAAAATTCCGACATTTTGGTGAAGCAAAAAAAAAGTTTTTTCATGTAGATTATTCCACTTAGCTCTTGTATTAACCATGCCTGCTACTTAGATGTGGGATATTTTTATTATATACCACAGGTCATTTTTGAAATGACAAAATATAACCAATTATCCCTTCAACAAAAGATGAGATGTTGGTCTAAGAGACTTGCATTGACTACTCATTAGTACAAATAACTAATATACTAGATTATTAGAATAAACAGTAATAATTATGCTTTTTTGTTATCCATGTTACCCTGATAATTACATTTCCACATTTATTTGTAGCTGCATTTTGTTGTATTTTACAGAAATTTCTGTCATTGAATAAAATTATGTGTAAGGACTAATGAATCTTACTTTGGAAAATAAATAATATAATTTTGTTATTTGATTAATAATATCAATATCTCTAATATAGAGTATTTATTCACTTCTTTTACAATGACCTTAATTTCTCTAACAAATATTGCTCTAGCATGATAATGGCATGATGATCTCCTATGGCATTGATTGAGGGTATACTGAAAGAGATGATTATGCAACTCAAAGAACCCATAAATTGCAAATCTTTTACTTTTGATGGAAATAATGATTTAACACCTGTTAAGTCAAGGAATTGTTATACTAAGTTTCAAGATTCTTCTTTTCAAATTAAAACTTTGACAAGTTGAGTGAGCAATCATAAAAGGCACACAGGAACTTGTTATTACTCATAGTACAGTAATAAACAAAACTAGCTAAATAGCAAAATTAATTTAAATTGAAAAAGTTTAATTTTAGTACTCAAATTATTTACAGGAACAATATTTACTACAGGTTTGGTGGTGGTTTTTCCATAGCAGGGAGCAAAATAGCATGTTGTGTGAAGTCCTCGTAGGTACTCCCTGTCACTGAAGGACTAAAAAGAGTATTTTTCACAAATTTCTTAGGATCATTCATATTTTTTTAATAACTTCTATTATTGTATGTATACTTAACTATATAGTAAGTGAACCGCTGGAAAGTTGGTAGCTGGACACATTGGCAGGCAGCTGGGCGGAGCCTACAAATAATAAATATTCTTTAAAATTAACTGTTTTATCGATCTGTCAATAAGTTGTAGTTTGCGTTATTTCGAAAAAAGGGCGCTAACTGCTAACACCAACTACAAAAATGCGCAAAAGTCCAAAAACCAAAACCGATAGTCAAAACTATGGTCAAGATCAATTGGTCAAAGCAATAAGCATCTTCAATCTTCATCTCCATATGGTAGCTGAAAGAGAGCACCATCTTATGTTGGGGTACTGGGTGACAGATGGCGTTGTAAAAATGACGTCTGGACGGACAGAAAACCAGTCGTGGCACCATCTATTGAGTGTAGATAGCTTCAGCTGATGAACATCTAATGCTTTTGAGATAGGAAATCACAACACCATACAGTATAGATTAATAAGTATTTATTTCAGCGCCATTTCTTAACAGTAGATGTCACTGTACATTCGATTTTCTACTAAATCTGAACTAATTTACCTCACAAAAGCAGTTCCTTGATTGGGGTTGTTTACACCTTCGAACCCTAATCAAAGACCTAATATTTATGTATAATCATAAAACATCAACAGTTGTACCCTGGCCAAGTAGATTCTCTTAAATTAGCTTGAAATGGACATAATAAATGTCTTGAATTGTGCTTGTGGCAGGTAAAGCCAATATTCTTAAATCTCCTGAAGGATTAATCTGCGAAGCGTTTGATACTCAACTAGTTGAATAGCGTGGTTGTCCATACGAATTGTAATTCACCGTAGTGATCAGTGGCGGCTCGTAGTAAATTTGAAAGGTAGTGCACAAAAAGAGGGCCAATTAGCGCCGCAGACGAAAATTTTTTGAGACCACGCCAAAATTCCTACAATTTTAAAATATGTAATTGTTTTCAAATATTGCACACTAACGTTAGGAAATACTGGAGGCATTTTAAAAAGTCGCGAAGAAAAATAACACGTGACTGATAAGAAAAATCCCGAGTGCACGATCTAATTGTGCACACGGGCCAGCTTAAACATCGACTGACTCTAGACAGTCGCGGGGTACAGAGGGGGCGGACGGCGGAAGTTCGGCCAATCAGATTTACTATACCCATGAGCTGTGCACTTGATTTTACCACGGCACACGGTGCACGGTGGCGGCGATGATCCGTAATTCGTCCAGATTTCGTTTATTTATTAATAAAAGCTGTAGCGACCAGGTATGCAGCCCACCGTACAAGCCGGTGTAAGGCGGGTTGCAGGGACTTTAAAGTGACAGACTGACGTTTGACAGTGCCTTTTCGGAAGAATTGACAGAACTGACGTGTGACAAGGGAGGATTAAGAAGGTTGTTGTGGACGAATGTTGTTGTAGTTAGTTTTTAATACTTTAAAATTAGAAATAAAGGATTTAAAACGTAAACCGGCTACAAAGTAGCTGCCCAACGTGGTGCCGGTAAATCCTTTTTCGTGTATTAGTGTTTTTCTCAGACTTTTCGGAGCAATCTTGTTGATTCTCTGCGTCTGCTTTTCGGCTTAGTTTGCCGCCAATCACCAACGTTTTGGTGCCCTGTTAATGGAAAAAGACAGTTCCCGAACTCAGCGATACCTCAGACGTGAATCTGCAAAAAGCCAACACCCAACGTTGAATTATCCACCATGGCAACCAACATCGTAATGACACAGGAATTGTTACAACAACTGCTTGCTGGAGTAATGACAAACGTTCCCCGTAACGTGGAACCGGTGCCTGCACTCATACCAGAAGGAAACTTTGTGGACTGCAAATCGCGCTTTTCGGGCAAACGTACAGACAGTGTTGATGCCTTTATCGATGGCATTTCAGTGTACAAACAGTGTGCAAATGTATCTGATGCAAATGCACTTCTCGGTTTATCCATGCTATTAGACAGTGATGCTGCAACCTGGTGGCAAGGTGCAAAAACAACTGTGACAACATGGAAAGATGCCATGGAAGCTTTGCAACATGCTTTTGGAAGAAACCAGCCTCCATATCAAATTTACCGTGAACTGTTCTCCAAAGAACAAGGTAAGGAGCCTACAGATATATTTGTGAATAAAGCAAGAGCCCTTTTGTCCAAATTACCATCAGCTGATGAGCCTATACCTTTAAAGAGTCAAATTGACATGATATATGGCCTATTACATAGTCGTATTAGACGAAATGTCCCACGTGATTCCATTAATTCTTTTGAAACGTTAATTACAAAAGCTAGAGCTGTTGAAGCTAACTTCTCAGAAAACTTTGACAGTAATCTCAGTAACTCTTCGCCCAAAGTGAAAGATGAGGAGAAATTTAAACTTTCACGTCCGAAATGCACATTTTGCCATAATTTTGGTCACACTATTGAAGCATGTCGTAAATATGCGTCTACAAAACCTACGGAAGTTGTCAATACTTCCACCTCGAGTTCCACAGCGAAACCCAGTTTTTCTTGCTATGGATGTGGACTTGCTGGTTACCTTCGCAGTAACTGTCCACAGTGCCGAAGAACTCAAAGACCCAGTCCATCTGAGACCAATTCTGTGGATGTTTTAAACCTTGAAATTTGCTCAAGTTCATATTCAAATGAAAAACCCCTTCTTGAGATTGAAATTGCAGGATTGCGAGGCCTTGCTACTGTCGATACTGGAGCAAAGTACAGTATTGCCGGTGAAAAGCTGTATCAACATCTAAAACAAGTTAGCTGTCCCTCTACGAAAATAAGTTTGACAGTTTCTTTTGCAGATGGGGAACCTCGTAATGTACATGCTGTTCGCTTCGAATGTCAAGTACAAGTGCAGAGCAAACTTTTGACAATGTTCTTTATTGCAATGCCTGAGTATACAAACTCAAAAACATTACTAGGATGTGACTTCATACAAATGTCAAATATTATTTTGGATATACCTCGAATGAGATGGGCCTTTGCAGAAGAACCTGGAAATTTTCACAAATTTTGTACACCACCATCTCAGTCGAATCACGATTGTGAAATTAATATTTTAAATCAACACCTACACCTTCGAGATGATGAAGCTAGTGGAGACATAATCGAGGATGAACAACGCCTGCAGCTAGAAAATTTAATATTACTCAACAATGATGTTTTTGAAGTTTTTTCAGAACCGACTCCGTACGCAGAGCACTCCATAAATCTAACTTCGACTGAACCAACGTCATCGCCGCCCTATCGCATGTCACCTATGAAGAAGGAATACCTGAAAGAGGAGCTCGATAAAATGATTCAGGAAGGAGTAATCGAAGAGTGTGAGTCTCCATATTCAGCGCCAGTGGTTTTAGTACCCAAAAAACGGCAAACTGCGCGTTTGCGTGGACTACCGTGCTTTAAATCGCATTACTATTTCTGACTGTTATCCAATACCACGAATGGACGATCTTCTTCATGCCACCGGATCTACTCCGTTTATGTCTACTATAGACCTGCGGTCAGGATATTGGCAAGTGTCAGTGAAACCCTCCGATAGAGACAAAACTGCTTTTGTCTCTCCATTTGGCACTTTTCGTTTCAAGCGCATGCCTTTCGGGCTTAAGACAGCACCAGCGACCTTTCAGAGGTTAATTGACAAATTTCGAACAGGATTACCTGATATTACAATACTTGCTTATCTCGACGATATTATTATATTATCGCCATCTTTTCAGAAGCATATTGAGGACCTAAACAAAGTGTTTGCAAGACTGAGGCAATTTAAACTTACTGCTAATCGCGAGAAGTGTTCGTTTTTATGTGCAAATGTAAAGTACCTTGGACACAGACTTACACGTGAAGGCATTGCAGCGGATCCAGATAAAGTTACTGCCATAGCTGACCTACCACCGCCAAGAAATGTAAAGCACTTACTTAGCTTCATACAAACTGCCTCCTGGTTTCGACGCTTTATTCCAGAGTTTGCTGGAACAGCAAAGCCACTTACGGAATTGACTAAGAAGAACGCTGTGTGGAGATGGGGACAGACTCAACAAAACTCGTTTGACACTTTGAAACGACTACTTACTAGTGCCCCAATACTGCGTCAGGCCGATCCAACTCAACCTTATGTGCTACGAACGGATGCAAGTTCATACGCAATCGGAGCATGTCTGCTCCAGGGGGAGGGACCTAACGAACGCCCTGTTGAATATGCAAGCCGCCTTCTCACGCAAGCCGAAAGGAATTACTCTACAACGGAGCGTGAAGCCCTAGCAGTCGTGTTTGCTGTTCAAAAGTTTCGAGGATACATCGAAGGATGTAAAATCCGCATACTCACAGATCATCAGCCACTACGTTGGTTGATGACACTTAAATCTCCAAGTGGACGTTTAGCACGATGGGCCTTATTGCTACAAGGATTTGACTTAGATATTGAATATACACCAGGACGATGTAATGTGGTTGCTGATACATTATCTAGGCCGCCATGCACCGAGGAAGCTGAATTTTGTGGTATTTGCTCAGTTACCATCGACCTGCCTAAAATGCCACTTGAAGACCTGCGTAAGAAGCAACTCAATGATCCTGATGTTGTTAAAATCATTAACTGTTTCGAAAATCCTGAAAATCAAGTTGACCTAAAACGATGGACAGAGCGGGGATTCATTATGATGAATGGCGTGCTTTATCGTTACTCGTCTGATACTGACTCGGAGGACGCTCAACTTGTAGTACCAAAGAATATTTCAGAAATTCTCTTCGAATGTCATGACTCCCCAGTTGCCGGTCATTATGGCCTTGACAAGACATTGCATCGAGTTTCATCCAAGTACTATTGGGCGACTATGAGACGCGACGTCACGAACCACATTAAGAAGTGCATCCAATGCCAACGGTTCAAACCAGACAACAGAAAACCAGCTGGCTTTCTGCAGACTCCTGTGCTAGCTCAACGATTCGAGGTGTTGTCCGTGGACTTGTTTGGTCCGCTTCCGGAAGCTGAAACTGGAGAGAAGTGGGTGTTTATCATTGAAGACCCTACCACCAAATGGGTTGAACTTTTTGCACTAAAGGTAGCCACCGCCGAAGCCTGTGCACGAGTGCTTATAGATGAAATTATACTTCGCTATGGAACACCACGGCGCGTCATAAGCGATAATGGCACCCAATTCGTTGCAGAAGTAATGCAGTACGTCGCATACACCCTAGGATTCGTACAAAATCTTGTGCCGCTGTATCATCCGGAAGCCAATCCGGTCGAGAGACGAAATCGTGATCTCAAAACGCAACTGGCGATATTAACGCAGCAGAATCATCGTAAGTGGAATGAACATTTACCATCTATCCGATTCGCGATAAACAGTGCCCGGAACGACGCAACTGGATTTAGTGCTGCACAGTTGTGCTTCGGTCGGGAATTGCGCACACCGGGCGAAGTGTACCGAGACTTTCGTGGGGTTATCGAGAACGAAAACTTTAACCATCAAATCGGTTCATATCTTCGAGTGATTGCAAACAATCTGTCGCGTGCTCGTGAAAATTGCGAACGTCGCCAAGATGCCTCTAAAGCACTCCAGGACCGACATCGTCGTGAAGGCGAGAACTATCAGCCAGGCGAAAAAGTTTTAATAGATGTTCATGCCTTAAGTAAGGCGTCCCTGGGTTTCAGCGCCAAATTTGCGCCTCGTCGGGACGGACCTTACGTTATCCTGAAGAAGATATCACCAACCACCTATCAGATAGCTGAAGTAGGTAAAACTGATACGCCTTTGGGAACCTATCACGTATCGGCAATACGAAGATTTGTCGGGAATGACGATCCAGATCCACAGCCCGTAGTCCCTATCCGCAAAAGGGGACGACCTAGGAAGAACACCATTTAAGTTGTTGGATTCTTCCCGGGACGTTGCAGAATCCAAAGGGGGAGGATGTAGCGACCAGGTATGCAGCCCACCGTACAAGCCGGTGTAAGGCGGGTTGCAGGGACTTTAAAGTGACAGACTGACGTTTGACAGTGCCTTTTCGGAAGAATTGACAGAACTGACGTGTGACAAGGGAGGATTAAGAAGGTTGTTGTGGACGAATGTTGTTGTAGTTAGTTTTTAATACTTTAAAATTAGAAATAAAGGATTTAAAACCTAAACCGGCTACAAAGCTTATTTATTTCCAAGATTAATACTTCGTATTAATAGAAAATTATTTCAATCATTATGAAATTTATAATAAAAACATGCATTTTTGGACTCAAAATTTGGGAGTGCACGTGCACATGTGCACTTATTGAGGAGCCGCCACTGGTAGTGATAGTACTGGATTGTGATTGACCAGTAATCGGGTTGATAGAGGAGCATCTAGCGATAGTCAAAATACACGAAGTTATATTTTTATAAAGAATTACTTGATCCTGTTGTTCTTCAGCAGGATTGTCCTGGCTTGATTCAGAGTAACATTGACTAATCTGAAAATGAAAGCATTAGAGAGATAATAATATAAAAACTAACGAAACATGAGTATTGGATTTAATTCTAGGCGATAAGATATTATTAGAATACCATCAAACATGCTGCAATGTCATTCTTGTTCAATATACAAGGCGGTTTTTTTTAATTATTAAATTTATAGCGATAATCAAACAAAAGTAGTATGACGTCACAGCTGAAAAACTTGGCAAGATTGACAAACTGCAAATGTGTAAGCCACTCAAAACAACGTAACCCTTCCAAATAAAAAGCCTATAAAATCATATTAGAACTTTCAGAGTCTTCTAAATACTACTGAAAACCACCCAAAATTGCCAGAAGTCTCTAGAAGTTTTTTAAACCCTCCAAGAAATTTCTAAAATTGCCACAAACCTCAAAAAAAATTGAAAATGCCAGGGGCATCTAAATACCACTCAACAAGCTTGAGTGGTTGAGTTATGTTAAGTAAGCTTTGTTCAAATCAATGCTTTAATTTACTCCAGTTCTTCATAAGTACCTTTCATAAAATTAACATAGTTTTAAAAACAATAATTAATTCTTCCTTCATTGCTCAGTTAACCGGTTTTAATAACCAGCGATCTAAAAGCGGTAATTTTCCAACTGTAAAATTTCCCGGAAGTTACACGCCATGAAAGGAAAACTTTCAACAAAAAAAAAAAATCCCCGTCCTTACTGACATTCCTTATTAAACCCGTAAATTTCGATAAGTCATTCAACTGCAAAATTTACGTTCGCATTAATTATTAAATTGATTAGGTACTTTTTCTGGAAATTTATTCTTGGTTGATAATTATTTTAAGTAACAAATTATGATAAAAACAGTCAAGCTATGAAAACAAGATAATTTACATATTACATATTTATGTAATACATAATTTTTGATAAGTATATTATTCGTATGTACTAATGATTAGTAGCGTTATAATAATTATTAATGTTTAACTGCGGTCTGATCAATGTGTTTGTTAAGTACACATTTCCTATAGATTCTGCTGTTACTGCCATTCACATCACTATCAAAGCTTCATTTTACATCAAAGCGGAGCTTACATCTCCGGGTGGTAATAAATTAAATACAACAATACTTTGGTTGTGCCCTAATAATTTTTACAACAGGCTACGGGCTCTTATTTGTCAATGAAACTACTAGGAACCCAATTAAATTCTCTAAAGGATCTTTTTTTGATGACATGGATGGAGGTATGGAAATACATCTGAATTTTTCGACAACTACTATTTAATTGTGGGAACTTGGAGATTAAAATTGAAAAACCAGCAAGAGGCTTATAATGTACTGTTTTTTTGCTTTTACTAAAAAGTTCTTGGATACAGTAAGATTTCCTGATGATCAAAAGGTAAGTAAGTGAATGGAAGCACAAAACTTACAATGGAAATAACCACAGACACTGAGGGAACACTTTGATTACCAGGGCAACGACTATTAATGAACTATCAATATTAAATAAATGATATAAACCTTGACCAGTAAGCACATCACAAACACAAACTATTGATCGGAAAAAATTCTCGACCTTATTGCTCTTTGCGCTTAGTCTTTGGGTTATATACAAAATAAAGACACAATCTGCGTTAATGCTTTGTTTACTACTTTAACTTGCGAGATCAAAATGCTCTAAATGTGTCAGACGAAACATTGTTGCGCAATTTAGGCTGAATACTTGAATAGATCCGCGTAGTGAAAAACTTAAAAAGGTTTCAAACATTTCCTCCACGGTCAAGGACAAAGTATGTACTTTGTACTGGTACCCTGCGTATATAAAAGAAAGTGCAAAGATTTTGAAATAAATAAATATATTTTCTAGGGAATAACTCAGTAAACAAGGATATGTTGAAATTAGGCGTTACCGGCGATATAAGTCATATAACCGACGTCAGCTTGTTAGATAGTAATGGCGAGACATTGTTGAAAAATATAAGTTATAAATTCAACAACGGCCATCTAAACTATATCACTGAAATAGAGATAACACAACGGATATTGGAAATAAAAATGCCATTGATATATTAAGTAAATCGCGACTCGCAGAGCCTTTGTATACTTTAATTAAAGGAAAGGATGTTAAAGGTCTGTATTTAAAAGCGAAATTAGTGTCGAAACTATAAATACATTTACAGGTCACTACTTTCAACGTTTGAGTTACTTTTCTAGAAAAAGCGACATTTACCCTCTTCAGTTAATTTCAATTGAAGTTGGGCTGGGATCTAAACTATTTACTGCGACAGATGCTCAAACATGGGCCCAAATATATTTCGAAATCACCAACCATGGAACAACGGCTCAATATATTACATACCAATGTACTCATTCTAGAGCCATTTTAACAGACTGTCAAGCTTTCAGTAAGCTTATAATTGTTAGTAATTATAAATAATAAATGCATCATGTTCTTAGGAGCTATTTAGAGCCACAGGGACACACTATGGTCATATTCAATACTAACCCGTTCAGGAAATTATCAAGACGAAATCAGTTTTTATTGTAAAAAGCGGTTAATAATGGATGATACTGCTCCGGAATTGGAATATCATTAAAAAAGTGACTGCACAGAATCCTTTTTTCCCCGTGTTATAAAGGCATTTGGACAATAGAGGTTGTGGCTAGAGATGTAGACTCAAGTTTTTCAAACTTTATTACTTTAAATTTTTAAACTTCAGTTAATATTGATTTGTTACTGCAGGCTTAATGCGACTAAACAGAATCCCCAAAGGCTTATACGTCCCATACGGATACACTGTAGGTACTAAAAATTCAATTACAGGAAATTCAATTGCAGGTGAGCCCTGCTGCAATCCTGATTTACAACTAATAGCAGTTGATCGACAAGGCAATCAGAAAAGCTACAGTGTTAATGCTTATCGTAAGTTTCCTGTACAGCCAACTTCTGTATTTTAACAGTTTTCATTTGCAGAAACTCTTCCAAGCATCGGAGTAATAGCTGCCATAGTACTAGGAGTAATACTTTTCATTATTTTACTAGTAGTGCTTATTATTGTGCTAATAAAAATGCAAGTCTAGAAGGTCATACGAATTGCGGTCTTACAGAGGGAGGAGGATCTGACAATTAATTCAAACTAGCATAGCAGAGCAAAATCAGATGAATCTATGGGATACTTTAGTTCTGGAGTTTTCTGATAGTTTACGCATTCCAGTAATGCTAGAAGAAGTAGCAGCAGTACGTAATGACGATGTGTTTTATGTTTTTGGAGAAATTTTACTACTTTGATATAACATTTGTAGAATCTTGGGTGCTTTTATTTTATTACAATTATTTACCCTTTAATTAGATTAATTTTAAGGCAAAAGAAGGTAGAAATGATAATTCTTCAACCTAAGTAAGAGGGTTATTGGTCATATGTTAATTTGAGAGTTGAAACCACTGAGTTTTCCAAGATATATTGAAACGTTGAAGGGAGTGGTAAGTAAAATGAAAACAACAAACAAAAAGAGGGGGGGCACGTTTTGGTGGTCATACGCATATAATAATGCATACCCTATCAAAAAGGGTAGTTTTAATCAAAATTTACCTACAAAATTCCGACATTTTGGTGAAGCAAAAAAAAAAACCGTTTTTTCATGTAGATTATTCCACTTAGCTCTTGTATTAACCATGCCTGCTACTTAGATGTGGGATATTTTATTATATACCACAGGTCATTTTTGAAATGACAAAATATAACCAATTATCCCTTCAACAAAAGATGAATGTTGGTCTAAGAGACTTGCATTGACTACTCATTAGTACAAATACTAATATACTAGATTATTAGAATAAACAGTAATAATTATGCTTTTTGTTATCCATGTTACCCTGATAATTACATTTCCACATTTATTTGTAGCTGCATTTTGTTGTATTTTACAGAAATTTCTGTCATTGAATAAAATTATGTGAAAGGACTAATGAATCTTAACACCTGTTAAGTCAAGGAATTGTTATACTAAGTTTCAAGATTCTTCTTTTCAAATTAAAACTTTGACAAGTTGAGTGAGCAATCATAAAAGGCACACAGGAACTTGTTATTACTCATAGTACAGTAATAAACAAAACTAGCTAAATAGCAAAATTAATTTAAATTGAAAAAGTTTAATTTTAGTACAAATTATTTACAGGAACAATATTTACTACAGGTTTTGGTGGGGTTTTTCCATAGCAGGGAGCAAAATAGCATGTTGTGTGAAGTCCTCGTAGGTACTCCCAGTCACTGAAGGACTAAAAAGAGTATTTTTCACAAATTTCTTAGGATCATTCATATTTTTTTAATAACTTCTATTATTGTATGTATGAACTATATAGTAAGTGAACCGCTGGAAAGTTGGTAGCTGGACACATTGGCAGGCAGCTGGGCGGAGCCTACAAATAATAAATATCTTTAAAATTAACTGTTTTAATCGCTCTGTCAATAAGTTGTAGTTTGCGTTATTTCGAAAAAAGGGCGCTAACTGCTAACACCAACTACAAAATGCGCAAAAGT
Organism: Ips typographus; assembly: GCF_016097725.1. NCBI lineage: Eukaryota > Metazoa > Arthropoda > Insecta > Coleoptera > Curculionidae > Ips > Ips typographus. The sequence goes on along the minus strand of NC_138424.1, from coordinate 13,086,185 downwards.
CCAAAAACCAAAACCGATAGTCAAAACTATGGTCAAGATCAATTGGTCAAAGCAATAAGCAATCTTCAATCTTCATCTCCATATGGTAGCTGAAAAGAGAGCACCATCTTATGTTGGGGTACTGGGTGACAGATGGCGTTGTAAAAATGACGTCTGGACGGACAGAAAACCAGTCGTGGCACCATCTATTGAGTGTAGATAGCTTCAGCTGATGAACATCTAATACTTTTGAGATAGGAAATCACAACACCATACAGTATAGATTAATAAGTATTTATTTCAGCGCCATTTCTTAACAATAGATGTCACTGTACATTCGATTTTCTACTAAATCTGAACTAATTTACCTCACAAAAGCAGTTCCTTGATTGGGGTTGTTTACACCTTCGAACCCTAATCAAAGACCTAATATTTATGTATAATCATAAAACATCAGCAGTTGTACCCTGGCCAAGTAGATTCTCTTAAATTAGCTTGAAATGGACATAAATAAATGTCTTGAATTGTGCTTGTGGCAGGTAAAGCCAATATTCTTAAATCTCCTGAAGGATTAATCTGCAAAGCGTTTGATACTAAACTAGTTGAATAGCGTGGTTGTCCATACGAATTGTAATTCACCGTAGTGATAGTACTGGATTGTGATTGACCAGTAATCGGGTTGATAGAGGAGCATCTAGCGATAGTCAAAATACACGAAGTTATTTTTGTAAAGAATTACTTGATCCTGTTGTTCTTCAGCAGGATTGTCCTGGCTTGATTCAGAGTAACATTGACTAATCTGAAAATGAAAGCATTAGAGATAATAATATAAAAACTAACGAAACATGAGTATTGTTTGGATTTAATTCTAGGCGATAAGATATTATTAGAATACCATCAAACATGGTGCAATGTCATTCTTGTTCAATATACAAGGCGGTTTTTTTTAATTATTAAATTTATACCGATAATCATACAAAAGTAGTATGACGTCACAGCTGAAAAACTTGGCAAGATTGACAAAGTGCAAATGTGTAAGCCACTCAAAACAACGTAACCCTTCCAAATAAAAAGCCTATAAAATCATATTAGAACTTTCAGAGTCTTCTAAATACTACTGAAAACTACCCAAAAATTGCGAGAAGTCTCTAGAAGTTTTTTAAACCCTCCAAGAAATTTATAAAATTGCCACAATCCTCAAAAAAAAATTGAAAATGCCAGGGGCATCTAAATACCACTCAACAAGCTTGAGTGGTTGAGTTATGTTAAGTAAGCTTTGTTCAAATCAATGCTTTAATTTACTCCAGTTCTTCATAAGTTCTTTTCATAAAATTAACATAGTTTTTAAAAACAATAATTAATTCTTCCTTCATTGTTCAGTTAACCGGTTTTAATAACCAGCGATCTAAAAGCGGTAATTTTCCAACTGTAAAATTTCCCGGAAGTTACACGCCATGAAAGGGAAACTTTCAACAAAAAAAAGGAAAATCCCCGTCCTTACTGACATTCCTTATTAAACCCGTAAATTTCGATAAGTCATTCAACAAACAAGATTAGGTACTTTTTCTGGAAATTTATTTTTGGTTGATAATTATTTTAAGTAACAAATTATGATAAAAACAGTCAAGCTATGAAAACAAGATAATTTACATATTACATATTTATGTAATACATAATTTTTGATATTAATGTTTAACTGCGGTCTGATCAATGTGTTTGTTAAGTAGGCATTGTATCCTTACCGTGTAAGTCTAAAATAAATTAAATAAAAAAATTGTATCATATAAAATCCTAATTAATTAAGTGTCCAAATTTGGAAAATGTCACAAAAAACGATTCTTCGATGTTTGGGAATGTCGGTACTTTAACAGGCAAACTTATTAATAGTCAACCCTAGTTTTGACTCTTTTCATTAAGAGAAAAAAACAGTGCAATATCACGTTTTTAAATGACTACATCAACAGATCTATTTAACGAAAAGAAGAAAAAAAAAAGTTACAAAGCGATATCTAAAGAATTCTGAGAGGTTGCCACAAAGATAATTTCATTGACACAAATTATACTAAAATCACTGTTTTGAAATTACCAAGAAATCACATTGTTCGGAATTGCTCTGTTATCACTGCCATAGTGTTTTGGGGAATTCGCGTTCTAAAATGTTTGCGTTATTCAAGTAACGATTAGGAAATCAAAAATATATCTAAATGTGTGTCTTATCATCGGCTAAACAAAGTGTTGTAATTATGTAATAAATATTCAGATTTTTGGGCTATCGTTGTTTGGTCTGACATGATGTTTTTATTTTCTGTGAAATTTGCGACCAATATACGATTTTTTCGCCACGAGTTCGAATTGCATAACTGAGTGAATAATATCGATTTTATATTCAAGAAATATAAGGTACTAACTAATCTTTCCGAGTTGATTCTTCGCAAACACCGAACAAAGCTACAATATCCTGTCACGCAAACTGCATTTTGAAGTACTGTTGACGTCTGAAAAGTAATAAATATGGATAGTAGAAAAACTTACATTGATCATGTCTATACAGTCATTATACTCTGTTTCAGCAAAATACTGTGAACTGTATGAAGACAATAAATTTAAAGAGGGTTGGTTATTGTTAGCCCTTACCGCCTCACGGAAATTGAGTCTGCAATTCTGCGTATCGTCTACATTTCCGCAGGCATATAAAAGTAAATTTAATAGCTGATTACTGAAATTGAACGAAGAACAAAAAACAAGCGAAATTAATTTTATGAAACATTTCAGGAGGTTTAATAAAGACTTACATGTTTTTCTCGCACTTTTGCGTACCAAGGTTTGTAGCCCCCAAAAGGTCACCGATCTGTAAAATAAACATGTTCACTTGACCGCAGTTGCGAAATATTTTAAAACCTTAGACCATTGAACTATTGTTCCTGTGAATGTAATTTATATTCCTAGTAATTAAAGTTGTATCTTTACAAAGTGACCATATAAGGGTAAGATTCTTAGATTTCTGTTTCAGAAGTCATAAGTCCATTTTAGTTTGTAGTATCTTTACACAACTATCTATTTAAAGAATATAATTGAATCACAATAAAAGCTGACGCTAAAAACATCAAAGTTGGGTAACATTACATATAGAATCAAATTTTAATTACGAAGCAATCTGATACTTAAACAAACTAAAATACCTCAATTACGGTGATCAATTTTGTCCCCGCCATCTTGGCAATCTGGGGGTAAGATTACTGTCTAGCCACTAAGTCAGTACGTTTTAAATAAAAGTGGGTTACTTGTGGAAACCTGAGTATTCTTCCCTCGAGCTACCCCTTAACGTGACATGGTGGAGGCGCCTCGTTTGATCTCGGACTACTGATCTTCATATCAGTAGTCACACCCCAGCTCTGCCCCTGACGCTACGACCCTCCGAAAAATGAAGATGTTGAAGATTTTGAAGGACCGGTTTACAGGCTCGCATTTGCCCGAATCGAGTAGGGAAAAGTCAAGAGCGACCTGGAGACGCCCTAAAGCAACAGTCTATGCAGTGCAGATGAGCACAATAATATGTATATTTGTATTAATTTGATAAAGTTGCAGTTTAGTAATAACATTGTCTCAATTTTCTAAGCCAGTGACGCTATTTCTGACCTAGGTTCTTTGCTGAGACAGCAAAATAGTGCAAGTATCGTGTGTTTATTTAAAACTAGGTCAAGTGCAAGTACATGTTATAGGATTCTTTGTTTATTAATTTAAAAAATATATATTTTTATTTCAGTGGCCACCGGACGACCTTTTTGCGTCTATCAACGAATTGCCATATCTTTTAAGGAAGTAAAGCAGCAAGTCTTGGAGAAGCTGACATCTTCAGATGGGTCCCGCCAGGACGGTTCTACTTACACCCGTGTGCACCCGAAGTCTTTAATAAGTCGGGCTGAAGAAGCATCTCCAAAGCTCACGTTAATTAGGACGAAGTATACATGTCCAAGGATAGTGTGCTAAAGGAGCACGCAAAAGGACACAGTATGAAGAAATGAAGCTAAGCGATGAAGTTTGCCGCTTAGAGAATACAGTGCCAAGAGAAGGCACTACGATGAGATGAAGCCTAGGTGAAGCGTTTCCACTTAGACGATGGTGCCAAAGAAGGGTACAATGAGCAATTTACGTGAATTTCGCTTAATAAGGAAGGCAATAAGATAGACGCAACAGCAAGGTTGAAAGGTGACCCAATGTAACATTTGTGATGTTTTAAAGTACACCCCTATCTCTCGCAGGCATTAAGAATAGGACTAAGCTAACATATTGTAATCTGCTGAAGAAATAAAGGACTCGTTCCACCACCTTCATACACCCTATAGCATTTAAGGTTAAAATTAGCATATGTAGACTTTATGTATAAGTTTTGCTTTTAGTGTTCGGGGCAAACACTTGTTGGAAGGGGGAGATGTCACACCCGTGTTAGTGGTAACGGTGCACACCCAGTAACCAGCACAGTCAGCAAGGTTAGCATAATGAGGTCGCTGACGAATATAAAAGATGCACCGTAACTCGACTAAATTACCGAACTCTGGGGGAGGGAGGTCACTGACTGATCTCTGGGTTAGTCTGTGTACGCCTATTGTGCAACGCAACGTGGAGTAGGTGACCAAGTGCCACACCCTAGATCAGCCCTAGCAAAGGAAATAGTGTGGGCGAGCAGCATAAGTTGCCGTACCTACTTACCTCCCTTTGTTAGGTTCTCCACGTCTTTACCAGCTCGGTGAATGCCCTCGGACATAAGTCTAGGGTTCATTCATCCCCGATAAAGCGTCGCCCCCCTTGTTCTTCCTGCCTAAAACCGGACCACATTATGCTCCCCGCCATCTTGGCGATCTGGGGGTAAGATTATGGTCTAGCCATTAACTCATTACGTTCTAATAAAAGTGGGTTACTTGTGGAAACCTGAGTATTTCTTCCCTCTGAGCTACCCCTTAACGTGACAATATTATTGGGTGCCAAGTTTGAGTGACATACTCACCACACCCGCTAGGGTGGGGGGAATGTCAGGATATTTGTTCTAATGTGCCCCACGAGTTCTGCTAAAATTAAATGTTTCCGGTATTAGGACAAGGAAACAAAGGGGTGCTCATTTCAACTGGTGCAATTTAAAACTTGGTGAAAAATAAATATAAAAAGACATTCGATGGGCTTCGGCAAACAGTATTAGCAGTCTTGCTGCAAGAGTGGCTGCTTTTAATGACAGTTTATGGGATGTATACGACTGTCTCAGGTGTCGGGAATCCCGGAACAGACGATAACAAGAATAAACTCGGCGTTGCAATGCGTCCTTTTTGCCTAATCTGACCTGTGGTTCATTGCCTTCGCACGATATATCGTGAAATATCATATCCCGGTGTCAAATCCAATGGTAATGATTGACATAAATTTTGTATAATGAAAGCAATTTAATACCGCACCGCGGGGTGATTGCTTACAATTTTCCCTCAGCTCTAATAATAAAACACAAACCCGGTTTTGTTTTTTAACTGACGCTTATTCTTTCACGTCCTCGTGACAATATTCGAGCTTAAATGGACACATAATTACCCATTTTGTTTCCCTTCGTTCATAGCCTCGATAATGTTAATTATTTTGAATTTGTATTTTTCATACTTGCCTACCAATTGCACTTAATGACAAATTATTTGGCAAACACATTATCTTTTTAGCTTAAATTTGTTTGAAGCAAATCGCCTAACTAATGCTCTACAGGATGGTTCAAGAAAACCAGTATCTCAATATACTTATTTGTATATGCCATCAGGGTATAAAGTGGCTTGAAACTAAAAATAAGATTTGCCATGGAATTTAGAAGCGATAACAAACGAAATTGAAACTTATTAACATGCAAAATTTAAATCAATTGACCGACTTGCAATAAATTTGAAAATAATTTTCAAGAACAGTTGGGTATGTTTGTTTTGAATTAAACCAAAATGTCGGGATTCCGGAACAGGCGATAACAAGGAGAAACTCGGCGTTGCAATGCGTCGTTTTTGCCTAATCTGACCTGTGGTTCATTGCCTTCGCACGATATATCGTGAAATATCATATTCCGGTGTCAAATCCAATGGTGATGATTGACATAAATTTGTATAATGAAAGCAATTTAATACCGCACCGCGGAGTGACTGCTGACAATTCGCCCTCAGCTCTAATAATAAAACACAAACCCCGTTTTGTTTTTTAACTTGCGCTTATTCTTTCACGTCCTCGTGACAATATTCGAGCTTAAATGGACACATAAATACCCATTTTGTTTCCCTGCTTTCATAGCCTCGATAATGTTAATTATTTTGAATTGAATTTGTATTTTTCATATTTGCCTACCAATTGCACTTAATGACAAATTATTCGGCAAACACATTATCTTTTTAGCTTAAATTTGTTTGAAGCAAATCGCCTAACTAATGCTCTACAGGATTTATACATCAGGGTATAAATTTTAGCTTGTTAACCTACACCACTCTCCGTGAGTAGTTAGCCTGGGGCATTCACCGAGTGGCTTGAAGAGGTCCCATGGCCACCCAATCTTGTTTTGTAAAATAAATCTTTCAGTTAGTATTTTCAGCATAGCAAATTCTATTGTTACAATTAGATTTGTGAAAGTCTCCAGTTCTTAAATAATTTTGGTGTTCTTTAATACGTTTTTTTAAAGGTCTGGAGGTTTCACCAATATAAAATTGATTGCATTCGCAAGGAATTTTATATATCACGTTTCTTGTAGATTCATTTTCATTGTGAGGTTTTGTTTTAGTTAAGTGTGATCTAAAGTCAAGAAGTCTTCAAAGTCTTGGGGAACGTACAAGCTTAAGCGTAAACACTATTTTAGAACTTTTAACAATTTGTGTTAAAACAACATTCTTCCAATATGGAGATGATTATTACCAACAAAATTCTGGAATGGCAATGGGTTCTCCATTGTCTCCAATATTAAGTAACATTTTTATGGAACATTTCGAAGAAAATAACATTAATAATTTTAATTATAAACCAACAATCTGGTGGAGATATATTGATGATGTTTTCACAATATATCATTCGGTAATGATCATCTCCAACAATTTCTAACTCACATAAACTCAATAGAACCCACAATCAAATTTACAACAGAAACTGAACAAAATAACGAACTTCCATTCTTAGACATTCTAATCAAAAAAGACATAAACAAATTTGAAAAAAAAGTATACAGAAAACCAACCCACACAAATAGATATTTAAACTACAAATCCAATCATCCAATAATGGTAAAAAAAGGTATTGTAAAAAGTTTATTTTATAGAGCCAAAATTATTTGCAATAATGAACAATTTAATAAAGAAAAATTATTAATTAAAAATGTTCTAAAAGAAAATGACTATCCTGAAACATTTATTAATAAATCTTTAGGGATTTAGAACATCCAAAACAATCTGGAAATCAAAATGAAATTTTACCTTTACTAATTTACTATTCCTTACATTCCAGGTATTTCTGACAAAATCAAACGAATAGCTAAAAATATAACATCAGAACAATATTTAGAACTCAAAACACATTAAGATCACACTTAACTAAAACAAAACCTCACAATGAAAATGAATCTACAAGAAACGTGATATATAAAATTCCTTGCGAATGCAATCAATTTTATATTGGTGAAACCTCCAGACCTTTAAAAAAACGTATTAAAGAACACCAAAATTATTTAAGAACTGGAGACTTTCACTCTAATATATGCCAACACGCGTTTGATAATGATCAAGAGTCAAATGGAATGAATGTAGTATCATAGACCAAGAAACTTTTTCAAAAAGACGTAAAATAAAAGAAAGTGCATATATTAGATTAAACCATGACTCCTGTGTTGCTACATCCTCTATTAATATTGACCAAACTTGGTTAAATATTCTAGAGGAGGAGATAACACTTGGTCATATCAAACGAAACTGAAATTTCTTGTAATTTTGTTTTCATTATAAAACCCACCTTTCACTACAACAATAGATAACCTTCCTATTGGAATGACAAAAGTCAAAATTTATGTCAATTTTTATTGACAAAACCCTTCTCAGAGTTCCAAATTGAACATTATCAGGTTTAATATTTATTAAGTTGTTGTTTTCTGTGTTCTGCCGTTGTGTTCTTTCTTTTTTAGATTCTCTGAAGACGGTGGTAGATTTTCCACCGAAACGTCAGCGTTTTTAGGTAACAAGACCGAGCCTAAGTCAGTGGTCTTGTGTTGGGACGACTAGGTTAATGTTATTTTCAACTTAGTTGAAAATAGTGCGAAATTCTTTTCCCAACAAACCTTTTTTGTGTGAGACAGAAGACCCAATAAACAAAGAAAAAAAATGAGTAACTCGTCTCAACAAACATATAGAACTTATTCCCCATTATTGCGTAATTAATAATCCAAGTGTTTCTACAAAATTAAGGGTGGTGCTTGATGTTAGCATGAAAACATCTTTGTGTTTTACTTAACGATGTGGTTTTAAAAGGCTACACAGTGCAGTCGAAATTAGTGGATATTTTATGTAGATTTCGTTGTTTTAATATGTTTTGACTTGTGATATTAAAAAGATGTTTTTGCAAGTTAGAGTAAACATAGATCACCATCATCATGTTATGTTTTGTTGTGATTCCAAATATTTCAAAGTTAAACCGATGTTTTTGCTTTAGCTTTAAATGTCGGAGAACAACCAAACAAATTCGGCCGACAATGCGAACAAATTGGGACAAAGACGACACTAACACAAAACGGGGTGACAAGAAATCCGTTTTTAAATTTTCTGCGAGACATGAGAAAAAACGTTTAGGGTAGGTCGTGTAAGCAGCTCTCGTCAAAAGTAGCAAAAATTTGGGGCAACATGTCGAAAATAAACAAGTAACCGTATCGGCAAATGGCTCAAAGAGTCGCGCCCATGTACGTACGAAATTGCGACGTCGCCGCATACCGAGTAACCAAAACTCACGAAAAAGTCGCACTCGATTGTTGTTTTCCGAATCCAAATATTTTTTATTTCTGTTTTTGAAACCCGTATAAAAAGTTCAAAGAGAAAACAGAAGATCAAAATCCGGACGTCGCACACTGGTAGTTTTTTTAAAATCAGTGGCATAAAGAAATACTTGGAGTTTTTATATTTGGCTAAATATCATCAAATGTCAAACAATGTTTTCAAAGAACAAGTTGGGTATGATAGAATGTCACATTTTTTTATTACTGTTTGGCAGTGATCCGTCAAACTCAAATACATTATTTTTTTCCAGTAAGTTTTTTTGGATACCTTACGAAGGTTTTGTTGTTATAATTGTAAAATGTAGTTCCAAATTAACAGTTACATTCAGTTATTATTGGTACAAGTAAGAGGAACAATATTATTAATTTGACGGTCCATAAATTATTTTTCTAGTTTAATTAGCTCCGGTGTTTCGTAAATGAACTGTAATTTTAAAAGACGACAAAAACGAAGCGATGACGTTCTTACATTTTGTCAAATTATTTGATTATTTTTATTCGTTTCTGTACGACATACCAGGTGTCCAAGAGCACCCTGGACATAGGAGATTAACCCTCCGTTAGTCTGTTGCCATTTTTTTCGAATTTGGTCTGGTGGGGTCTAATGAACCCCACAAAATAAAATTGGATCAACAATATTTTAAGGCATAATTTTTGTCTAACTTTATAAAATACATTTTAAAAACAAGTTTTTATTGCAAATTGCATTTATTTAAAAATATAGAACAAAAAATCATACTCTATACAAACAAAAGAAGAACAACAAATGCTTGAAAAATCATAATGTGACTAAGTAAAAAAGTATCCAACAGAAAAAGTATTATTACGTAACTAAGCGCCTAACTACTTATTTTAGTCAGATTCAGAAGTCAAACCGTTACTAATAGAATTTTTGCAAAACATAGCTGAGTGCGGGACACATATGGGTTTTTCACATTTGACAAGAGTATTGCGACTTGCAACAACAGCGGTTAGACGATGGTCAGTAAGAAGTTTATTGATTAGGCTGTAGCTGGTAAACCAGTTGTCAAATGTTACGTTACGCCCGGTTTTAGATACTGGCTGAATCAAACGGATTACTCTGTCCTCGCTTTTATCTTTGTTGGAAAGGGTCGTTAGGCTGAAGTCCGACATAAACTTCCATGTTGACAGTATAAAAACATTTTGCATCCACTAATGCAAAAAATTTAGGCCATCTTTGGAAGGTTTGTTTGGAATATATTGACGGAATGAGCACCTCCCACGAAATGACGGCAATCTTTCGTCGATAGTCAAATAATCTCCTGGAGAATAAACGTCTTTTGAGTGAGAGAAAAACTGATCAAAAATTGATCTAATAGGCGCCAATCTGTCCAATTTCTTGCGTTCGGCTCGAGTTTCGCTGTCATCGAATCGGAGGCAGGCCAATATAAACCTAAACCTGTAGAGAGCCATAGTCTTCCGAAAAATCATTACTCCTGTGTCGTCTGTCGACCAAAGATCGTCCAGATTATGTCGACCGGAGCGGTAAAAGCCTGCCAGATACAAGAGACCAAATCATGCAGAGAGTTCCTGGTGGTCGGTATCCTTTACTTTGTATTTATGTTTTTCGGCATAAGAAAAAGCTTTTTCTCGAATTTTTTTATTGGTCTGCAAGGCTATTTCTCTCATCATATCGTCAGTAATAAACAACTTCCAACAATCTAGAGGTGATTTAGCGTCTATGAAAGGTTTTCAAACACCCGGCCGTTGAGTAATTATGTTTTCAGAACGTGTCTTGGCTGTTTTACAAATTGGAATTTTAAACCATTTTGTTGATTGGTTCTTTTCTAAGTAAAATGGATAATGAGTATATTCTTCTGCTTCGGTCCGACCATGCTCTACGCCCGAATTACTGTGTTTGACAAATCGTTCTTCTAGTTCATCTTCTTCTAATTGTTCTATTTCAGAATTTTCATCTTCGTCCATTTCGGAAGTAGAGCTAATAGTCTCCGATTCCACTTCTTTATAAAGAGCTAACAGTCTTGCTTGTTCCCGTTCAAAATCGCCCATGTTCAATCTAAAAAATGTCGCAGTTATTACACTGCACATCTTGAAAATGTAAAAGTAAAATTTCAGCAATATATAAAAGCAGAAAAAAAGTTTTAACTGCAAACTTAAAATATTCAAAAAGTTAGCGATCTAATAACGAATTGTACTTATCAAATTTGCGAAAATGTACTTACATATTAGTAGTAAAAACAAGTATCGACTTTAGTCTGCTGGGGTCTCAACTGACAATATCGCTGAATAACACCGATATGGACAGTAAAGCGGTACACAACACACTGGATCAGTGAATTCGTGTCATGACACAGGAATACATAGAGCGAAAAGATTGCGAAAAGTGCATTGTCTAATAAAAAGGGGGCGCCACTATATTCAAAGCTTGGGGTCTGCTAGACTCCACCAGACTAAGGCAGGGTTAACATGGGAAATCGGTTTTGATTTTTTTGCGCCTGTACAGGGTGCTGCATTTTCGATGGTTTTACGGGGTACAGAGAAAACGGTAATACATAGAAAAAAAGTAGCATACGGGTTCTGATCTCTTTTTCTGAGCTGAGATGACTGGCGAAAAGTGGGCGGCGCAAACTTCTTTTGTTTCAAAGATACCGGGGGTTTTCAAAAATTGGTAATTTTTGAACCTCTTCTGTATTTCAGTTGCTCTTAAAGTTATCAAAAAAGGAAGAACGGTTCCCGGTAGTAGTTTTCATGTAGAATCCAATGGCGTAGTCAGTTTTTTTCTATTCCGTTTAGTTTCTGACATATGACAGTAAATTACATTTTTTTAAATGTAACATCCTATATATTTTTTGTCATTTAATTCAGTTGATTTTTACCTTTTCAACGGTGTGTTACAACATATAAGTTTGTAGAGGTTAATCCTGTTATTTTAAAAAAAGACCTTTGCTAAGCTGAAAAAAGGCCAATATCTAAAATACCAAACAAAATCGGAAATCATATAAACTAACACATCAGAAAATTAAATATTTTTAATAAATCTTATTAAAAATCTAAGTTACAAACAGTTCTACCGTCACGTTAATAAGAAAAGTGGCCATTTCTATTTTCTACTATTTTTAAGGTAAAGTTGAAAAAAACGGTTTATTAAACACATGTAACATGTTAATAAGAACATAGCCAAATTTTGTTTCGACTGTGGGTATTTTTTTATTATTTAGTACTCTTTTTGTTAAGAAAAAAACGCTTTTTTTTTCTAATTACCAAGATTAACGTTTACAACTTATATGTTTTATACAACCGTTGAAAAAGTAAAAATCAACAGAATTAAATTAACTAAAAATATATAGGGTGTTCCGTTTAAAAAAATATAACTTACTGTCATATGTCAGAAACTAAACGTAATAGAAAAAAACTGACTACGCCATTGGATTCTACGTCAAAACTTCTACCGAAAACCGTTTTTCCTTTTTTGATAACTTTAATAGCAAATGAAATACAGAGGAGGTTCCAAAATGACCAATTTTCAAAAGCCCCCCGTATCTTTGAAACAAAAGAAGTTTGCGCCGCCCACTTTTCGCCAGTCATCTCAGCTCAGAAAAAGAGATCAGAACACGTATGCTACTTTTTTCTATCTATTACCGTTTTCTCTGTACCCCGTAAAACCATCGAAAATGCAGCACCCTGTACAGTTGATTTCATTAAAAATCGTATTAATGAAAGTTGTATTACCTATCACGGACTAGTTTTCTGGATTTTTTTCAAATCTCTAACTTGAGCTCTTTCGTCGTAAAATACGTTGGGCAATTTTTTAAAAAAGGTTTAAAACCCAATAAATTTATTGTGGAGACGACTGAGTGAGAATGGACTACTTCTTCAATCTATAATATTTGTTTACATAACATTTGTTTACGTATACATAAGTTTGATAAACTTAAGGCTTGCTCCTTCCATTTCTAATGTAGATACATTTAATAGTGGTAATTCTAGTGACAATAATGCCTCTGCTTTGTTGGTTAAGTCAAGTGATCAGATTTCGTGTTCAAAGTTGCCTAACATTGAGATTCCCAACTTTGATGGGAAAAATTTAAATGAATTCAAACCACTTTATGAGATATTTACAGCCGTAATAGACAGAAATAAAAATCTTTCGGATGTGGAAAAGTTATTTTACTTAAGAAGCTATCTGAAAGGTGAAGCTCTATCTTTAATTAATCACCTTCCAATTGTAAATTCTTCTTACAATGAGTCTTTTGAAATTTTAAAGAAACGTTATGATAATGAGGTTGTGTTATAAATTTCACATTAATCACATATTAGAAATACCTAATATCCAAAAAGGTGGCCCAGTACCTATTAAAGAATTTGTCAGCAAGGTAAGGCAACAAATTGGTGCACTAAAGAACCTTAATCAACCAGTAAACCATTGGGACACGATCTTAATATCTATTTTGTCAAAAAAGTTAGATGCATTTACAAACAGAGCTTTTCAAATTGATAGGGATTCTTCAAAACTACCTATATTAACTGAGTTTTTAGAATATTTAGAAACAAGAGCTACAGCATTAGAAACTGCTGGTGGAACTATTAAAGAAGTCAATACTTTTTATTCAAATCATGTACAGCTTGAGAAAAACGAATACAGTTGTGTTTTTTGTAAGCTGTCTGGTCACAAATTATACAATTGCAGAAAGTTTAAAACATTATCTGTAAATGATAGAATTTATTTTGTAGACAAGAACAAAATATGCAGAATGTATTTAAACAGGCATATTGGAAAATGTAAATCCAAGTTCAGGTGTCAGGTTTGTCACAAGGAGCATAACAGTCTTCTCCATTTGGATAAATCATCATTACAGGTAAATAGACTTTTGAACAGTACCAAAGCATTTCAGCTCATATGCATTCAAGTTGACACGAGGTTTTATTGCCAACAACTAAAGTTAAAATTAACATGAATAATTCTTGGGTGTATGCTAGATGCTTATTGGACACTGGTTCACAAATTTCATTAATAACAAAACATTATTTGAAAAGTTAAATTTAAAAACATTTGAAATTGAATTAAATATTTTGGGGGTATCAGAAAGTGCTATCACTACAAAAAATTCTGCTTTTGTCGAAATGCATTCTCTTGTATTTAATTACAATATTAATGTTAAATGTGCCATAGTTGAAAAAATTAACAGCTTTCCTCAAGGTGGTATAGAAATTTTAAGGAAGATTAAATTTCCAGAAAATATTACGCTGGCTGATAGCTTTGGTTGCTCTGGGGGCATCGAATTATTACTATCAGCTGACATATGTTTTCAAGTTTTGCTGAATGGTATTATAAAACTCGAAAATGGGCTAATATTACAAATACTCTTTTTGGGCATGTGGTTAGTGGTTGTCTTTTGCCTTCTACATTATGTCATAATTTTTTGCTATCATGCCATCTTACCTCATATGATAATTTTGAAGGTTTGATTTCAAAATTTTGGGAAATTAAAAAGGTTCCTGAGATCTACCCTGAGTTTTCCACTGAGCAAAAGGCATATCAAGAGCTATTTTGTAAATCTGTAAAATTGATTGATAAAAAATTTTAAGTTGATTTGCCTTTTTAACAGTCTCTGAATGACATTAATTTAAGTGATTCTTTTTCAATTGCTTATAAACGATTGGAAAATTTGGAAAAACGCTTTAAGTTTAACCAGACATTTTTTGAGCAATATCAAGCATTTATTAATGAATATTTAACACTCGGACATGCAAAAGTTGTAAATATTACTGATTATGATTTAAACAGTGGAAAAGTATATTTTATGGGTCACCATCCTGTAATAAGGGAAGACCGAAAGACCACTTCATTTAGAGTAGTTTTTGATGGAAGCATGAAAAGTAAGTCAAGAAAGTCAATAAATAATTATTTATATAATGGTGTCGTTGTTCAAAATTCTCTATTTGACATTCTTATTTATTTTCGTACTTATCAATTTGTTTTGTTATCAGACATCAGACAAATGTATCGAATGATTGAAATTAGTCCACATCACCGTCCTTTTTCAAAATATCTTATGGCGAGAAAGTCCCAATTCTCAAATTCAGTGTTTGCAACTACAAACAGTCACTTATGGTCTTAAAAGTTCATCATTCATCGCAACTAGATGTTTGGTATTTTTGGCAAACACTTACAAAACGCAATTTTCTTTGGCTGCAAATGCACTTTTAAATAATACATATGTAGATGATATTTTAGCAGCAGGTGAATCAATTGAACAACGATGAACAGAAGTTAAAATGTGAATTGATTGAACTTTTAAAACTTGGTTCTTTTCAACTTCATAAGTGGTGTTCTAATAAAATGTTGTTTTTAGAAGACATAGCTAAAGAAAAGTGCCATCTTGATGATGTAGACATTAATAAAACAGAGTCAATAATAAAACTTTAGGATTAGTATTTGTTCCAAAAAATGAGTGTTCAAAATGTCATCTTCAAAAACCGACCCTAACAGTCTATTAACTAAACGACAAGCATTAAGTTTTATTTCAAAATTTTATGACCCTCTTGGATTAGTTGGGCCAATCATAGTTCAGGCTAAACTGTTGATGCAAAAACTGTGGTTTTTAAAGTTAAAATGGGATGATGTGCTACCCACTGAACTTGGTTTTCACATCACAAGTTTTCCTGAACCAAATTACATTGAAGTTCCATTGAAGAACAGATTAAGATCTTATAAGCTGTGCACCAAAATGCACACAATTTCGGCAAAGGTGGCTCAAAGATTACTTGGCTCAACTTCAAAGTAGACCAAAATGGCGTGTTGATGTACCTAATTTAATTATTTGTTCTTCTTAAAGAAAACATACACCATCATTAAAGTGGCCAATGGGCAGAATTACTAAAGTTATTCGAGGTAAAGACAATAAAGTGAGGGTAGTGGAAGTAAAAACTCAAAGTGGAAATTATTTAGGTCTATAACTAAAATTGCAGTTTTGCCATTTGAACGCGACTATAAGGTATTACTATTAGTTTTTAAATTTTAAGAACATACTCTAGTAATGTATTAGTATGTAGGTGTAACAATTAATAGTAATTTAAGTTATTATTATGACTTTAGTAGTCTAATTTTTTACTGACTTTCGTAGTCACTTGTTTTCTTTCTTTTAGACATTATTGTAAAATCAATGCTTGGGGTTGCAGTATATTATAAGCCTTTAATAATTCTTAAGGCCCTAGCATGTTGGATACAAATCCAACAAGACATGGCAACAATGTATATTAAAAATAGCGCCGAGGCGAATTAGTGTGTTTTATAGCTTTAGAAGCGAGCACACGTTTTAAATTATATTAAGTTTTGCACCGATTATATTGTTACAAAAGCCTCATAGCCAGATTAGATTTCCTGAAATTTAGGGAAAAACGAGGGGTCACTATACATAATATCCCTAAATTTAGGGAAAAAAAGTGCACAACTTGGCAACACCGCATCCCAGGGGTGTCCCAAACTTACCCCCCTAATACGAAGTCTCAACCCTCTAGGCCTTAAAATACCCTCTAGGCCTTAAAGTTACCCATTTAACCCCATGTAAAATGCAAATCTACAAAACAACTACTTTTGGACATGTCCCGGTATCTTTTAAAACTCGAATCGGCGCGGCGTATCGGATGGAATGTTCGCGATACAATACACGTTTACTGGACGTATAACGGGAACATTCTGTGCAAACGGGAACATTCTGTGCATACAGGAACATTCGAGAATCGAATGCCCACACGACGGACAGTTAGTTGTGAAATAACAGTGGCGCGATAAAGCAAAGAACGAGTAGTGAAGTGGTAAAAGTGACTTTAGTGGTTTAAAAGTGAATTTAGTGTTGTAAATTGTTGTGTAATTAGTAAATAAAGTTTGTTGAGTTTATTAAAAGTCTCACTTATCAAAAAGAACCCAGTAAAGTGTAACAATATTTTAGGCTCTACCTTAACTATAATTTGTATCCTAATTCTTAAACTTTGTATATTTTGTAAATACAGTTAACCGAATAAAATTTATCGCGTGTGAGTTGTTTTTCTTTAAGATAACAAAACTGTCGAGATATTGAAGCTTGTACCAGTTAAACTGGAAAATACAATTATCGGAAAATTACCAAGCAGGTGATTTTCTCAGAATAAACAAGTAGGTATATGTTACCGTGGCTATGGGGTAAACAACAGTCACCAATATAAATAATTGTCAAATAAAGTCGGATATTAAGTTGGCAAATATTAAATTAAAAAAATGTCATCCGATCAAGAATTAATGGATTGTACACCGCCAGAAATACGACAGGCTAATGACGCAGCAGCACATGACATGGTGCAAAAAAAAAGATGAAGAATATCGGTTTCAAAAGAGAACTCTTAGCATATTTTTGAGAACAAACGAGACAAAACAATGGATAGATGGAAATCTAGTACTGTGACAAAAGTTTATGCGGATAGCTAAATGGAGAATAAAACCAAAACATTCTACTATGCTGTTCCCAACGTTCCATGTCTTCTGTAGCTGCTGCAAGTAGTTCACAAACCTCAGTCATTCAATAGAAAATTAATTTATTGATCAAAGACAACTGTTGGAAACGTCAGGACTGGTACTGAAAGTATACTAAATATTTCGATAAACGCTTACAATAATTCAAATGTAACCATTAATTCAATAAGTAGTTTATTGTATTTTAGTTTCCCGTGTCAAGTTCCGCACAGTTACTTAGTTCGCCATGCGTAGATTGACATTTAAAGAAATGGCAATTTTCTAATACTTCACCATTTAGTCGGATATTGAATAAAAATCATTCAGCCAGATAATGTTGATAGAACAATGCTGCATATGGTATAACAGCAAATCAAAAGAGCAAATAAAACTACACCACCCGCGCCTCCATCTTTAGTTTATTATCAAAATATATAAGAAGTCCGAGGTTCACCAGAACTGACTTTTTTTGCTTCACGCTTCACTGGAGGAATATCTGAAACAAGGAAAATAATATAAACATATTACACAATGTTATATGTAGCATAAAATCAGTATAAAAATTCATTCCATATTGAACGGTAGTCTAACACACCAGGGGGGATATTTCTGACCATATGCAACTTTAGAAACGTATGAAAATTATACGCAAAGTTGAGAAGTATTTACCATACATATCTGTACGCATATATTCGTATACGTAAATTAACTTATGATGACCGGATTTTACCGACCCTTAAAAAATTGATTTTATGCAAAACACGTATACCAGGTGTCCAAGAGCACCCTGGACATAGGAGATTAACATGGGAAAACGGTTTTGATTTTTTTGCGCCTGTACAGTTCATTTGATCGAAAAATCGTATTAATGAAAGTTGTAGTACCTATCACGAACTAGTTTTCTGTATTTTTTTCAGAACTCTAATTTGAGCCCTTTTGTCGTAAAACACGAACAAAAATGCGAAAATTTAAACTTTTTACCTGCACTGTATAAGCGTTTGTCGAGCAACCGTACCAGCAACAATGACCTGTTTACCCCTTGCCCGACAACCGCCTATACAGTGCAGGCCAAAAAGTTTAAATTTTCTCATTTTTGTTCGTGTTTTACGACGAAAGGGTTCAAGTTAGAGATCCGAAAAAAATACAGCAAACTAGTCCGTGATAGGTACTACAACTTTTATTAATACGATTTTTCAATCAATCAACCGTACAGGCGCAAAAAAATCAAAACCGTTTTCCCATGTTAATCTCCTATGTCCAGGGTGCTCTTGGACACCTGGTATATCAGCGCGCCGGGTTAAAACAGCGTACTGAAATTATTGTATTTTTGGAAAGTCCTACTGATTATTGTCACGAATAGAAATTCTTATTATTTAAAAAATATAAATTCATAAAACTTAAGCAGGTATTTGAAGATGACAATATAATAAAAGGCACGAGGTAAGGTTACAGTCAGAATGCTAGTAGAGCATCTTACCTATTTTTAGCGGGTAACAAATAATATGTCACGACTAGCGTGACTTGTCGAATTGAATTCAAGCTTACTACCTGGGATCTCGTTTCAGCGTGAAATAAAACACACAGTCAACCCTTCCATTTAATTCTATTAAATAAGTTCTTTAACTTGAACAACATAAGTTACTAACTAATAAAATAACTAACTGGAATAAACCCCTCTATAAGGTAATTCCTTTTTATAACCTTCAAAACACTGATTGCACCAATCAGAAACTCCCAAACCTGGTCTCATTTAGCCCACAACTTAGCATCAGTAGTAGATCAAATATGGATTTTTCTAGAAATTAATTAAATTCATATTTTATATAAAAAAAAACATAAATGTTTTACTTTTGAATGTCACTTACAACAATTTAAAATGTTTATAATAAAAAACGGAGTTAAATCGCAATTAAAATTAGGTATATGATATACTTCATAAAAGTTAAAGTGTTTCGGAAAAGCTAACAGAAAAAAATATAGATGAGTATTTCGTTTTAAAAAGTCGAAATTCTTAATTAAACATACACAGGGTGTTTCAGGTTTTAATATGCAAACTTAAACCACGTATTCTATGTCTAAAAATAACTGTAGCATACAGTGTTGAAAATTTCATTTTTATTCAACTTGTTTTCAAGCAAATTGCATTTATATTTTCAGAAAAAACATCTCAACTTTGTATACTCCTCTTTAGATTGGTAGAGAATTTGGGGTCATTTTTGGATAAATTTGTAATTTTCTTGAAAACGGTGACAAACACGGAAATAATTTAAGAAACAAAAAAGTTTCCTAATTGAACAAGAAATTTGAATAAAATCATTGTGGACGAAAAAAGAGACCGAAAATTCAAAAAAAAAATAACACCCTGTACACTTGCAAAAAGTTGGCTTATTCAATGATGGTGTACGATAAGATACCTTTAGTCCATATTGCCAATTTTTCTCAGCTAGTCGATGATAGATTTATATTTTCCTTCCGACGTTTCGTTTTTGCGCGGTTTTTCATGAACTTTCTTTTTTCTTATGAGAACCATATTCGATTTTTAGACCACCAACTAGTGCATGTTATTTCTGATTTCAGTGATGTATAATAACTTATGATTTGCTTCATAAATGACAAAATAGTTCAAGAAAAACTAATTTAACTGAGTTGACTTTGATACGTTTTATGAAGATTATTTGACAGTACTTGTCACACGCAATCGGCCTGCATATACTTCAAAATGAAGAAAAACGAGGCAATATCATTTTAAAGCTTTATCACAAATTTGATACCAAGCTAATATTATGAGAGCAAGCCAAATGTAAATTCTATTAAATAAGTAATATAAAATTTATCCTTGAAGGGAGAAAAAACTTAATCAAAACCCAGTGTTGGTTTCAAAGGTGGCATGTTGCTTGATTTTTTATTATTGAAGGGGGAAAAACTTAATCGAAACCCGAGTTAGTTGAATAATGTTAAAACGGCATGTCTATTGAAATTGGAGACCAAGTATGGATGGTGGACATTCAGAGAAAAACAAATTTAAAAAATCCTGGTGGTGGCGTGGTCGGGCAGGGCATCATGTTCAGGGTGCAGCAGAAGAAAATTTGTTTTTCTGTGAATGTCCACTGCGGTTCTTGTTATGCGACGTCTCTTACGTGGTCTACTTGGTCTCCAACTTCCATAGACATGCCGTTTTAACATAATTCAACTAACTCGGGTTTTCATTAGGTTTTTTTCTCCCTTCAAGAATAAAAAACCAAGCAACCTGCCATCTTTGAAACCAACACTGGATTTTTTGATCAAGGCTTAACCCAAGGCTAAGGCTTAACACCAACCACCTTATGTCAAGCCTTATGTACACCTGGGTTCAGCTGTCCCCCCTTGTAGTCTTGTAGAATGACAGCCAGCAGACTGTGACTCTAGTTAAGCCTCTGAAGATGGATGTCCAAATACACCCGAAACATGTCAGGCAGATAACAACTTAATAAATATTGTCACAAGTAGATTTTCGTTGATTACTTAGTCAGCAAAAAATCAACCATTGACCGAAACAAGTCGTTGACCACTCGAATTGAAAAGTAAGCAATCCAACCTTTTAGAACGGAAGCTAGCTAAGGTGTTGCAATCGCCAGTCAGCAATAAGTCATCATCTGTACGGACAATGATCCAAGTGCTTAGACAAGCAATTAAGAAATTGAACTAAGGGATGGTAATACCTTACAATAAATAACAGAGAAATGTTGGAAAAGGGGTGTCTGAAATTATCCGCGAAACTAAACGGTTTGGTCGCGAAAGTTAAGGGAACTCTACCCTGACACGTACCCTCGGTCCAAAATGGTTTGTGCATTTATCATCATGTAAGTACAAACTTGTAATTTATAAATAAGCCAACTTGTGTCTGACAATGTGTATAAAATCAGTCTCCAACTTGACTTGTTTATCTCTATGAATAAACGTTGTTATTAAAAAGAAGTAGTAGTCCATATTCTTTCAGTGGAGTTGTACAAGTACAAAAGGAGGGCAATGACACGCAGTCGTCTTCAAACGGTAACGCCTGCTCTACTAGATTCGGACATATAAATGGCCATCTTCAAGAGCTACAAGAATAACTTACTCTACTTGTGTAACAGGTGTTTAAGAAACAAGAAAACCTACTTCAACTCGACAAGGTAGGCCATTTATATGTCCGAAACTATTAGAGCAGGCCTTACCCTTTAAAGGTCGAAATAAAGTATTGTGGAGACGACTGCATGTCATTCCCTTGCTTTTGTTGTTGTTTTTGTTATCCAATCTTTGAGTTTAACTTGACTACGATCCCAGCCTACACGTCCCCGCGTTACGACTAAAAATTAGATCGTGACAATATTTTGTGGAGATCGACTTAGTTTTGTTTTTACTTTATTTTTAGTGTTAAAAAGAGCAATGAACCTAATTATTGAATCATATTAAAGTAAATTATCTACTCATTATGAGAATATATAAATGTTGTTTTAAAAAAAATAAACAAACAAGTACCTAAAAACACACTCAGAAAAAAATATACACCCAATAATAAAAAAAACAAAAATAAAACTTTCAGTTTTTCGGTTTTTGTCTGATTTCTCCAAATGTAATAAAATGTTGTTGATTTTTTTACTAAATTATTTAGCAATAAAATGCGCAACTTTGCTTTCATTTAATTAAAGCTCTACCAACTGCAGTTTCTTAGATAGCAATGCTAGTGCATCAAATTTGTAACACCCTGTATGTAAACAATTTGAACAATTCATCTTTTAATGTCATTCCTTCCCATCTTTTGGAAAGTTACCACGGATCCGAGTATACAGGGTTTGATGGAAGTGTCAAGGTCAAGGTCAAAAAATGTGTCAGGACAAAAAATTAAAAATTTGCTCCAACACTCTCATCAACATTTTTTTTGTGTTTCAAAATAACCTTAATCGAGTCTTGTGGTCAATATTTCTGGACGTTTTCTCTAGTTTGGTGATTAAGGGCGGTTTACAAATTTTATTAAAAAATTTAAAATGGGGTTATTTTTACTTCTCTTGTTTTTAATTTAAACATTTCCTTAAATTTTTGTGGAAAAAGAAAGGGATTAACAAGGCTACACTTAAAACTAGGTACCCAATTTAAGTAAAAAGCTTAATCTGCATTATACAGGGTGACCCAAAAAAACTTTGAAAACAAAATCATATTTTTATCATACATTTTTGCATGTTTAGTGATTTTAATAGAAAATAATAATATTGGAGACCAGGGTCATGATTACACAGTCAACACAAAGACGAGCATTGTGCACACACACACACATACACACACACACACACACACACACACACACAGTGAACACTTGTTTTTATATTCAAACATAATTAGAATGAAAATGAAAACTGTAAAAATATTGTAATATCGGTAAATAAAATTTATAAAGTACTGTAAAACGATGAACGTTAACTTTAGACCGCCTCACTCCATATTGAACAATTCTGTCGTTTTAACGCAAAATCGAGGGCTTTTAAAAAACATTCTTTACCGACATTATAATAGTTTTACAGTTTTAATTTTAATTATGTTGTGAATGTAAAAGCAAGGGTTGACTGTGGGTTTTGTAATGTGTACAATGCTTGTCTTTGTGTTGACGGTGTGATCCTGACCACCTCTTTTTAAGGTCTGATGATGGCTTAAGAGCCAAAACCGTTAGCCGGACTTAAATTGTCTCTATCCTTTCCTGATTAAAAAACATGGGTCACTTTGCGGATTAGAACAACTTTATCTTAATATTTGTTTAATGATCCGAATCATGTATCTAGACGTTTATAAAATTTATTGGTAAATTTCAAATATGTTATTTAGCTAAGCTATTCAATAAACTTAGTGCAGATCGACTCTGTGATTTTACTTTCACTTACACTCACTACTCCACTGTGGGAATATGAACTACTTCTTTTCAATTAAATTGGGTAGTTTTAAGTGTAATTTGGTTTATCCCGTATTTCTTCAACAAAAAATCTAAAAAAATTATTGAATTTGAGTAAAGAGACGAAAAAATCAAACCATTTTTGAAATTTACCAATACATTTTATAAACGGCCCTTAATTGCCACTGTTCGAATCGTCTAAATATATGAATTGGATCTTTAAATAGGATTGGATCTTCTTAATCCAATATTATTATTTTCCATTAAAATCACTGAAAATGCCAAGATTTATGATAAAAGTTTTTTTTGGCCACCGTGTACAGAGTGTCTCTAAAAGGTCTGTACAAAATCCTATGACATATTCCTGACATCAAAATAAGCCGATTTAAAGCAACTTACCATAGTCCGAAATTACTTAATTTTCGAGATACAGCGTGGTAAAGTTAAAAAATAAAACTCAATTTTTTTAAATTTAATACAGTGCGTTTTTTTTAACGCGCAACATAGGATTTCACGTGTTAAATTTTTAAGCCCATGTTAGACCATGTTATTTTGGAACTACAAGTATAAAACTTGACGGGTGGCGATTTCGTACCCTGAAGCTTAAGTAAATTTACCAATTCGGCCTAAAAAGTGTTAAAAAGCTTGCAAAAAATCATCTTTTTTCGAAAAGGTTTTATCGTTTCATACTCCCTGTATGCATTGTTGTTCTTTGTTGTTTTTGATACTGGCACGGCAGGTAGCAGGTAAAATTTGGCGTAGAAAGTAAAACAGGGTGATCATTAACTTTATGTCAAGAAAGTTAAGAACAAAAGAAGTATTTTTATAAGTGAATTGTTCAAATTGACCTCCGTTTGAAGCCAAACAGTATATTCCAAACAATCATAAAATGCCCTTTTGAAGTTCAAAAGATGTCGGGTTGTGATGCAGTCAAAATAAGTCACTTTACCTGCTACCTGCCCTGCCAGTATAAAAACAACAAGGAACAACAATGCATACAGGGAGTTTGGAACGATAAAATCTTTTCGAAAAAAAATGATTTTTTTCCAGTTTTTAATCACTTTTTAGACCAAATTGGTAGACTTACTTAAGCTTCAGGGTACTAAAGACACACCCGTCAAGTTATAGACTTGCAGTTCCAAAATAAAATGGTCTAACATGGGCTTAAAAATTTAACACGTAAAATCCTATGTTGCGCGTTAAAAAAAACGCACTGTATACGTCTTGTAACGTATTACTGTCAAATCTAGTAGCCAGAGGTTTTTTGAGATGCGAAACCCGAATTTAGACACTTACAATTTGAACAAATTTCAGGTGACAGTATTTCGGTACAGTATCGAACACTTAAAACCGAAATATCTCGACAACAGTTTACATTAGCGGTTCTTAGCAGAAGTACCTTTTTTGCTTTAAAATGTTTGAAACATCATTTCCTTAAAAAATAAATAAGAAAATTACACAGAGAAAAAAGTTACGGTCACTTAAAATCATCAGAAGTACACTGTAAAGCGCCCTCTACCGGCCGCAGTAAAAATGTGTCCAAATTCGGGTTTCGCATCTCAAAAAACCCCAAGATTTGAAAAGTAATATGTTACAAAATGTACATTATATTTTAAAAAATCAATTTTTATTTTTTAATTTTACCACCCTGTACCTCGAAAACGGACCAATTTCGGACAAAGGTAAGTTGCTTCAAATCGGCTTATTTTGATGTTAGGAATATGTGATAGGATTTTGTACAGACCTTTTAGATACACCCTGTATAACAAAGATTAAGCTTTTTACTTAAATTGGGGAGTTTTAAGCGTAGCTTTACTAATCCTTTTCTTTTCCCACAAAAAATTTAAAGAAATGGTTAAATTTAAAAAAAAGCATAAAAATAACCCCATTTTTTAAATTTTGCAATAAAATTTGTAAACGGCCCTTAATCACCAAACTGGCAAAAACGTCTACAGATATTAACAACAAGACTCGAATAAGATTATTTTGACAAACAAACACATTTTTTGTGAGAAATGGCGTACCAAATTTTTCATTTTTTTACTACACTTCAGTCAAACCCTGTATACTCGGATTCATGACAACTTTTAAAAAGATTATTTAGGTCAACAGACACAGAAAGAAAATACCTTTTAGTTGTCAAAAGAATTATTAAAATTGAGTCAATCAATTTGAAGAAACAGCTGTTGAAAAAAGAGCTTAAATTTTGATGGCCTATTCTTTTTAACAAGCAGTCTAGTTTACTTTGGTATTAAGTTTTTTTTGTAATATAAAGTAGAAAAAAAAGAGCGGGTAAAAGTAAAACCAATCACTTTGTACAAAAAAATAGTTATTTACTAGCAGTAAGGCAAGTAAATAAAGTGTAAATAAAGATTAAAGTAATCAATTGAACAATGTCAGATGCTGTCCACCTGAGATATTATTTATGGAGAGGCAAAAGCTTGAATACCTATTCAAAATATCTAAAAATTCAGAAGTATTGTTTTGGTTTTGAAAAGATTCCAACTCCACACAGATGTTTGCTTTATAATCATAGTATTCTTTATAAACAGTGCGTTTTTTTTTACGTGCAACGTAGGATTTCACATGTTAAATTTTTAAGCACATGTTAGACTATGTTATTTTGGAACTAGAAGTATAAAACTTGATGGGTGGCTGTTTCGTACGCTTAAGCTAAAGTAAGTTTACCAATTCGGCCTAAAAGTGATAAAAAACTTTCAAAAAATCATCTTTTCTCAAACAGGTTTTATCTTTCCATACTTCCTTTATGTCGGTATAGCAAGTAAAATTTGGCATAGAAAGTAAAACAGGGTGATCAAAATGCAAATATTAACATTATATCAAGAAAGTTAAGAACAAAAGAAGTATTTTTATGAATGAATTGTTCAAAGTGACCTCAGTTTGAAGCCAAACAGTATCCCAATCAATAATAAAATACCCTTTTGCGCGTTAAAAAAAACGCACTGTACATTTTTTCTTTGTTTATTGGGTCTTCTGTCTCAACACACAAAAAAGGTTTGTTGGAAAAATGGAGTTTTGCACTATTTTTAACTAAGTTGAAAATAACATTAACTTAGTCATCCCAACACAAGACCACTGACTTAGGCTCGGTCTTGATACTTAAAAACCCTGACGTTTTTGTGGAAAATCTACCACCCTCTTCAGATAATCTAAAAAAGAACACAGAAAACAACAACTTAATAAATATTAAACCTGATAATGTTCAGTTTGGAACTCCAAGAAGAGTTTTTGTCAATGAAAATTGACATAAATTTTGACTTTTATTGTTCCAATAGGAAAGGTTATCTATTGTTGTAGTGAAAGGTGGGTTTTATAATGAAAACAAAATTACAAGAAATTTAAGTTTTGTTTGATATGTCCAAGTGTTATCTCCTTCCCTAGAATATTTAAACAAGTTTGGTCAATATTAATTTAATTTAATTTTATTAGTGTGATATTCCATTTTTCAAACAAACATTTTTTTTGTAGTGAGACAGAAAACCCAATAAGCAAAGAAAAAATGAGTAACTCGTCTCAACAAACATATAGAACATGTCTCTTCTCTTTATATACATGTTGTCTCATACAAATACACACTACAAGCTACATACCTCCTTATTACTGTTACTTTAAACATGCCATTAAATAACACTACCTAATACAAATTGACTCAAGCTTTAGCAGTGCAATTTACTAAAGTGTATAATAATGATTAACGTGAGAAACATAAAACAATAATGAAAACTGCATTGTTTTTCATTTTAATTTGAGTTTTAGTAAAAATAGTTAACTAACCTTAAAACTTGTTCTTTTATCTACTGTTGTAATGTAGTGCATTCAATTTCTCTCTTTATCTCGATTGATATGTGGCAGTCTTCTTAGTGGATAATTTGGGCCTGAATCCCATTAGTTACTTCATAAAAAAATAAACTTCTGCAACCATATAGAAAATTAGTGAAATATTCAGGATATACCGCATACAATTCTGTAAAAAGGCTTAATTTGTTACTTGAACTATACTTAAAAAATGCTAGACTTGAAAAATTTTTAGAACTGAAGCATCAAGGGGGTTTTACATAGGTTAGGTATGAAACTGCCACTGTAATCTTACCTGGGCCAGCAGCTGTTTGATCCATTATGTCCATCAAAAAATATATATTTACTTGATTTTAGGATATAATCTTCACCAATTATTGGATTAATGTGATAAAATTAAATTATTTTAGCTGCATGTTAATCTTTTTGACAGAACTAAATAAACAAAAACCAAGTGACAAGTGACAAGACTAGTCGGCATTTGCCTTCTCAATAGATCCAAGATCTAGCGAATGTCAGCGACTTGTTTGCTTAAAGCGATACGCCGGGTGACGTCACAGTGGATGCTCGGGTGCACAATATGCACTTAATTAATACCCAAAGGATAACAGGCGTTGTCTGTTTTGTATTACTCTTTACATTAAAATTGTCTCAAATGCGGCTTGTTGTGTGTTACTAGAGGCGGCCCTGAAGTGTTATCTTTATCCTTTTTATGCCAATTAAGAATTTATTTATAAAATATAAAACTAACCATTAAAACATGCTGTCAGTAAGTTTATCACAATGTTACGGTTAAGTGAATTACGCCCTCAATACTAATGAGTGAAAAATAGAAAACAGCACTAAAGAAGATGTAACTTTATTTTTGTTTAAATAAATCTCAAAGAAAACTAAAGACGTGGTTAAAAACATGTTAACCCGAACAAGAATTGAAAAGGCGGCAAATCATTACTTATGTCTAACAACTTAATCTTTACTAGACTTATGATGTTTGACATTTGTCATAAGTCACTTAACAGTAGACATTACTAACTTATACATATACACATAGGTGGTTTTATTGGTATTTTAACACCCTTCCTCAATAAAACAATTGTTACATATTATCAATATCAACTATCAAGTTCAAGTCAGTTCTAAATTTATCAAACAGAACACTAGTTAAACCTTTTGTTAAAACGTCTTGCAACTTGCTCAGTCGTTGGCAAGTATTTTACACTCACAGTTTTATTTGCTATTAAATCTTTAATGTAGTTAAACTTCACATCAATATGCTTAAGTCGTTTATGATCAAATTTGCTTGTTAATTTAATACAAGACTGATTGTCTTCAAAAATGTCAAAGATGTGTTTTTCAAAACCAAGGTCGAAGACAACCATACTCCTTCTTTTGATGCTTCTGCCAGGGCGACATATTCCGCTTCCGTTGATGAAAGACTTACAGTGGCTTGCTTTTTAGTACACCAACACACAACAGCTCCAAAAACTTTAAAACAGTATCCAGTTGTTGACTTCCGATCATGCAAATCACCAGCCCAATCGGCATCGGCATAACCAACTAACACCACTTTTTCATTCTTTGGACAAAAGAACTCCAAATTAATTGTACTTTTAAGATATCTAAGAATTCGTTTTAACTTGGTCCAAAGTTGTTTTCTCGGTTTGCTTTGATGTCTACTACACGTATTTACAGAGTAGCTTAAATCCGGTCTTGTTGCCAGCATCAGGTACATAAGTGAACCCACCAATTCGCGCACTGGTAGGTTTTCATCTGTTTCTTCAGTGTCCGTTTCTTCAAAAATAACACATCCAGCCTCCATTGGAGTTTTTACTGCTTTACATTCACTCATGTTAAGACGACTTAATATCTGTGCAATATAGTTCTTTTGACTAAAGTACAGACCTTTTTTACTAAATCTAGTATTTATACCCAAAAATGTTTTTATATCACCTAAATCTTGCATTTCAAAATTTGATTTTAACTTTTCCTTTAAATTTGTGATTTCTTGATCATCACCCACAATTAAAAAATCATCCACATACAAAAGTAGATACATTTTCCCTTCCTTAATATGTTTAATATAAAGACAAGGATCATTTTGTGATCTTACAAATGATTGTCCTTGAATAAATCCATCAAACTTTTTATTCCAACAATATGGGGATTGTTTCAGCCCATACAAAGCTTTATTCAGCTTACATACTTTATCTGTGTTTTCAAAACCTTCTGGAATGGACATGTAAATATCTTTTTCTATTTCACCATGTATAAACGCGGATTTAACATCCATCT
Organism: Ips typographus; assembly: GCF_016097725.1. NCBI lineage: Eukaryota > Metazoa > Arthropoda > Insecta > Coleoptera > Curculionidae > Ips > Ips typographus. Next base: position 13,056,710 of record NC_138424.1, on the reverse strand, counting down.
GTTGAACAATTACATTTTTGTAATTTGCAACAGCAAGTAATGTTCTTACTGTAGTTAACCTAGCTATAGGAGCATAGGTTTCACTATAGTCAAATCCTTCTTTTTGCATAAATCCTTTTACAACAAGTCGAGCATTATATTTGAAAACATTTCCTGTTGAATCCTTCTTGATTCTAAAAACCCATTTACAATTTATAATTTTGTCCAAGTTCGGTTTTTATTTAAGGCACTTATTTGTTCTAGTACAGCTTCATTCCAAAGATTATAGTCAGGTCTCGATTTTGCATCCTCAAGGCTTGTTGGCACTTCTTTTGTTATAAGTGAAATATTTAATGCCATATGTTCCAGATCATCATCTCTAAGGTAGTCACTTAAATACTTTGGGAGTTTTCCTGACTCTCATACTTCTTCTATTTTCTCCTTCAAAATGATTTTCAGATATGTCTTCATCATTTTCGTCTATCATTGAGTCAGTTTCCTGATTTTGTCTCTGTTGAGTACCATTTTCCTCATAGCCATTTTGAATTGTGTTTGGAACATAAACTGCAGTCACATGTTCATTTTTGAAATCTTGAGCAGTCTTTGTCTCATCAAAAACAATATTTCTTGCAATAACCAATTTTTCGTTTTTTCGGATACCACAACCGATAACCATGATCTGTGTACCCAATCATAAAATTTAGTTCACCTTTTGGGTCAAATTTATTTCCTTGTTTCTGCTTAGGAATATGGCTATATGCCAGACAGCCAAAAATTTTTATATTTTTTAGATTAGGCTTCCTTCCATAGAATAACTCTGCAGGAGTTACATTTGTTTTTAATGCATTAGTTGGACTTCGATTTAATAAGTAGGTGGCACACAGAATAGATTCACCCCACAGGCTTTTGGGTAGGACTGATTGCAGCAACATTTCTCGCCCTTTTTCTATTAAAGTCCTATTGAGTCGTTCGGCACATCCATTCTGATCTGGATTGTATGGTACAGTATAACTTACCATTATGCCTTTGGCATCACAAAGTTTACGAAAATCATTTGAGCAATACTCCCTACCATTATCACATCGAATAACCTTGATTTTTTTGTTTAATTGGTTAGTTACAAGAGCTTCATACCTTTTAAAGCATTCAAAGAAATCACTTTTATTTTTCAAAAGAAAAACAATACAAAAATGAGTATAATCATCAAGAAAGGTCAAGATATATTTCTTTTCATCATAAGTAGCTGGAGTAATAGGTCCACAAATGTCACTATGAACCAGTTCAAGAGGGCTTTTAGTAATTTTATTCGCTACTTTATTGTATGGTAATCTAGTAATTTTTGTTTGAGCACAGACTGAGCAAATTTTACAATTTTTAGACATTTCCTTACTTAAATGTAAACCATCTACCATACTTGACAATTTTAGTATACTATTATTGCCCTAACCTAGAATGCCACAAGCTAATATCATTAGTTGAACAACAAACATTTGCATTTTTCGAGTTGAAATTTATTGTATACAAACTCCCTACTCTTTTACCTATAGCTAAAACCTTGTTATCTTTAGAAATAGATACAGAACCATTTTCAAAAACAATCTTTAAACCAGCTTTTTCAAGCTTTGAGGTAGATAACAAATTATCTTAAATCAGGGCAAAAATAGACATTCTTAATTTGGCCAGATTGACCACTTTTAAAGGTAATAGTAATGTTACCAATTTTTGTGGCATTCAGTTTTACATTTGACTTTGCGACAACAATACTAACATTTTTAAGTGTACTTACAGAATCAAAGTATTTTTCATCATTAATCATATGGTCAGTCGCCCCACTGTCCACAATCCAACTTATGCAGTGTCCACCACAGCTGTTTGCCTCTTTCTGCTCCTCAGTACAAGCATTTGTTAAAAATGCAATAGATGACTGGTCATCATCAGCATCAGGGTCAAAACTGGAGCCAGCCTGGTTTGCATGTCGTCTCGATAGGTCCTTTACTCTGCAGTACTTTCTTGTATTGCACATCTCTCATGTCGCTGTTCTGCTCGTTTCCCGTTCGGCAGGCCGCGGTTTTGTGGAATTTGTGGAATGCGGACAGCAGGTCATATTTAATAATAATAGCGGCTTTGTTTACATGTTGATTGGAAATTTACTCAAATTGTGATTGATTTTTATTACTGGACAGTTTTAGACTGGTAAATCAGAGTTAAATCGATTACTTATAGTTGGGCATGTTTATATTTATCATCAGCCGAGTTTTCCTGAGGAAAGTTGCAACAGGTGAGTGGAATGGTATTATGTAGGACTTATAATTTCAACATTTCGTTTTTATTTCAGAAAATCTTTGATAATCTGCCCACACAGCTCATATAGCCAATGTGCATGAAGTATACTGGAACTTTTATTAAGTAACAATTATTATCAAAGACAGTATTTAATAAAAACCAAATGTAAACCGTTTTTGAAATCTATCTAGTTTTAAATCATCAGAGAGGCAAATACATTTGAAAAAACTGCATCCAGCTTCAGCATATACCTGTTGAGGTATAAATCTAGTTGATTTACTTACACAATGCTTTAATATGGTAAGTATACATATCAATCAACCAGCCCTCGACGTCCACTGCTGAACATAGGCCTCCCTCATGGCTCTCCACCCCTGTCTGTCCTGGCTCGCTTGGATCCAGTTGTTTGCCATTCTCTTTAGGTCGTCGGTCCAACGTGTAGGCGGGTTTCCTCTGTTGCGCTTATCGGTACGTGGTCTCCATTCTAGCAACCTTTTTGTCCATCTGTCATTTCCCTGTCTGCCCACGTGTTCAGCCCAGCTCCACTTCAGTGAGGTTATACGCTGAATAATGTCCGACACTCCGGATCTTCTGCGCAGTTCTTGGTTTGTGATATGGTCCTTCAGGCTCAGCCCAAGCATTGCTCTTTCCATTTTGCGTTGTGTGACTCTGAGTTTCCTCGCCGATACTGTTGTTAAAGTCAGGGTCTCTGCGCCATAAGTGAGCACCGGCAGAACACACTGGTCGAATACTTTTCTTTTCTGGCAAGTAGGAATGTCACCCGTAAGGATATCTTTCAGCATCCCATAGGCCGCCCACCGTCTATGCAGTTCACATGTCTGGTTGTCCCTTGATATTCGGATTTCGTGACCTAAATATATGTATTTGTCAACTTGCTCGATTTCATTATTTCCGATGTTTATTGTCTCGTTCATGACAAGGTTTGTCATGATCTTGGTCTTAGTGAAGTTCATTTTTAGACCAACTTCAGAACATGCTTCCTCTAACTCTCTTAGCATCTGTTTCGCCTCTCTTAGACAGTCTGTTGTTAGGACTATGTCATCTGCAAAGCGGAGATGGTTAAGTTTTTCACCATCGATGTTTATTCCTTTAAGTATTAGTAATATAGTAATATTAGTAATAAGTATACATATGTTACATAGTTAATACCTACTTCTCATATTCTCTATGTAACATTTAATTTTTTTGTTTATAGATCCATCAATTGCTACATTTGATTGTAGTGTATATTCATGATTTTTCTGATTTGCATGCAGGTCACACAAATGCAGCAACAACCAAGGTAACATATGCTTTTATAGTTTGTATATTACAATAGTAATTCTATATAAACGTCTGTGATAATATAACTTGTAATATCATATGGGAGTTAACAGTTAAATAAATCTATGAAATTTATAGTTTTCATTACACTAATTAGGTATAATGTATTATTAAATGGTATTTATATAAGTATATGTGCTATTGTAAGTTGGTAGAAATGTTATTCTTTTATGTTAATACATTGTTTTAAGAGTTTAAAAGTTTAATTAGGCTATGTTTATGTCTAGGTTTGTTTATGTTTATTTTTACTAATTTATTAAAGAAAAATAAATTATTATTAAATTTATTTCGCTTTTGTATATTTTATTTTTTCTCAATTTTTCCTATGAACATGAGCATATAATAAAATAATCATTGTTTTTGACACTGTATAATTGTTAAACCTAGTAAAATGGTAACGAAATATGAATATCTTCAGAAAATTATGGACACACACCATCAAATTTAACAAATAGCACTCCTATTACTTTGACAGAGATTTGAGTGAAACTGACTGAAACAGACTTTTCCTCTGAGTTTTCATTGTTGGGAAATTAGACACCACATTCTACTTTATAGGGTTTCTCCATGTTTTTCTTATTAAACTATAATTTTTTGACACAAGTTGTGCAACGAACATTGCCAGAATTATGTTACCATGTATATAGTAACTATAAGTATGTGTGTCATATCGACAATGCCATTTTAGGTGCTTATTCTATGGTGGTCCTAAGTAACTATCATAATGGTCATACACATATATTAATGGTAAACATAATAATAACATAAATAGTGGTTTTTATAGACATGGGGAAATAAGGAGAGGTTATAAACATTAGCAGTAGGATAGTTATGATGCTTGCAAAAAGACAGTATTTTAATGATTTTATATAACGGACAATATGTAATAAATTTAGCAGGACTTGATAACAATGTGCATATGTTAACACTGTGTAACAAGCCTTTGTCTGTGGTGGCAAACAAAGTTTTGTTTTTTTTTTAAAAACATGGTGCATTGATATTCTTCAGGTTTTTGGCTGGTTGTTATATCCTATAAATGGATAAAACTGGTAATTTTAAACACAATAAAAACCTTAAAAAAATTCTACATTAATTTGAATTTTTATGATCAAAACAAAATGATCTGCAACTATCTTTGAAAGTATAGGGATATTAAATGTACTACAACTAGAGGTTTTTGCAATAACAGTTATTGTCACAGCTCAAAGTAAGTTGGGTGTATACTTTTTATATATACAGGGTGTCCCACGACGAAAGACATCGATTGATATTGGAAAAAGTATAAATAGGAGAGTTTTGAAAATTTGGCAGGATACTGATGTGGGCATGCCCAATCCAACTAAAATATTTTCAAGATGGTTGCACTTCCGTTTATACCGGAAGTCCATCACAACTTTCTTATTTTAAATACAACACCCTATATATTATTACATATTTGCATTCCTCACAAAATTCTGACCAACTTTTGTATAGAATGTCCTATGCCTATCTCTAGCCGTTTTCGAAATATTTGATGTTTTTCCAAAAAGTGACAGTTGCAACGTTCAACATATTTTTGTACTATGTTAAAACCGTATTTCATTTTGCAATGAAACTTTGAGTTATTGTAAATAAAGGATCGTTTTATTAAAGTGAGGGTGCGTAATGACTCATTTCGGGGGTCGTCAAAAAAAAATCATAAACTTGCCACTAAAAAAAATGAAAATTTTCAAGTTTTTTAAATAGATACCCACATTTTTTATGACGGAATCATTTTGAGCATTAAAAATTACTTTAACTAAGTTTCAATTTACTTGCCTGTACCTAAATCCAACCCATTTCGTTTTATTTGAGAATAAACATTTTTTTATTATGCTGCACGGTTGGGATTATGTGGTGTTCTAGTTGGTCATGCTTTTGACACACGGTGATATTGGAGACCTGCAGGGCATGTTAATAACACTAGTTTTGAGTGTTTTGACAACTGCAAATATGCCGTCGCGGTTACGTTATTCAAACCAAGATTACTTAAATCTGTTTATTATTTACGGAGAATGTGATAAAGTTGTGAGTAGAACAAGGGAGGTATTTGCCGCTCGTTATCCAGAAAAACCAAAGCCATCACCAAAAGCTGTCAAGCAAATAATTGAAAATTTTAAGAATACGGGATATGTGAAGATAAAAGCTATTAAAACAAAACCAATCCTTAATAATACAAATGAAGAAATTGCAATTTTGTTGCAAATCCAACTTTGTCAATAAGACAAGTTTCCGTAGAATCAGGCATATCCAAAAGCTCAATTCAGAGGATCCTGAAGAAACATAAATTTCACCCTTTTTCATTTAAATTAGTGCAACACTTAAAAGAGGTTGACTTTCCGAAGAGAGTTGTTTTTAGTGAGTTTTTGCTGACTAGTCACTATGGAGATGAATTGTTTTTGAATAATATTATTTGGAGCGACGAGGCCAAATTCACTAAAAATGGAATGTTCAATAGACATAATTCACACTACTGGTGTGACATAAATCCAGACGTAATTAGAGAGAGAAATTTTCAAGAAATCTGGAATTTTTATAATAACATCTTCCAGGGTCTTTTCCTGGGTTCTTGACAGTTGATATAAATTTCCATACTTCTGAACATTTTCTTCCTCCTATATAGCTGTTAATTTCTTCACACTTCCTATCCCAAGACTCGTTTTTTGCTCTGTTAATTTGCACTCTTAGTTGCCTTTTAATATATTTGTACCCTTCAAGGTCTTCTTCATTTTTTGTAGTTAGCCATTTCAGATATTTTTGTATTTTTTCTTGAACCATTGTCTCTATCTCCCCATTCCACCAATGTTTCTTGTTGGTGCTGTTCTTCTTTATTCCTATTGACTCTTGTGTGGCTTCTGTCAGAGACCCTATAATGTTCTCATAGACTTCGCCAAACGTGTGTTCTTCAGGACTGAGGAGTTTACTGTCGAGTCGTCTCTGATAAAGAAATACTGTGCTCTCATCCTTAAGACTGTCAAAGTTGTATTTTGGTGTGTCAATTGTCTCCATGGTTGCCGTACTATTACTTTGATCTTCTTGATGGTTTCTAGTTTTTCGAAAATGTAGCCTTATCTTGGCTTTTTCTAAATAGTGATCTATTTCTCTATTTTGCCCGATGTCTGTAAGTATTTCATCTATGTACACTTTTTACCTACGATAAAAACAAAGTGTATACTTTTTACCTACGATAAAAACAAAGTATTATTTAACAGTTAAAGTAAATTTGTATCTATCTAAGACTATAGGGATTGAATGAAACAAAAGCAGATTTTTCTTTGATTTGATGTATTGCGCAAAATTAATAAGGCATGCATAATCAGACAGCGCATGAGCGCAATATTATTCATGTATTGTAAGTTCTAATGTATGATTTGCTCATCACCATTATTTTTGCTAAGGCAGAAAAGGCGAACCGGTAAAACGAAGAATTAGGTTATGTTGACAAAATAAGATGTTTTAGGTTAGGTTAGTCTTTGTACATATTTATACAACAAAAAATTGTTTTTAAATTAGATGTCCAGCTTTTGGGGCCTAATCATTTTAGACTGAAATATCAGAAATAATTTAATAGGGAATTGGGGATTTGGAAATATTGGGACAAATTATATCGGAGAAAAATGATGACACCCCTCCAAATAATAATAATATACAAACACATATTGATTAATGATATTTCTTTCAGTATTTATCTTTTGAGTATTATACACATATGATTAATATTAAATTAAAATAAGTCAGGCATTGGAGATACTATAATAAATACTATCACCAAAATGTCTTTTATTCAAGCTGCTTCTACACTTTTAAAGATTTGTCTAAATGTAATGGTATATGTAAATTAGAAATAACGTAATAAAACCATAAGGAGTAACAGCTATAGTATTTTTACTAAAATCGTAACAGTATAGATATCTAGAGGTATGACAATTATTATTTAAATAATACAGTTCAAACACTGGTTATTATACTTCATTCTTTAAAATGTTGCCTTAAAAATACCCTCTTCCAAAACATTTCACATTGGATTTCAGTAGTGCCCTGTCAACCTAAACAATACAAAAATAAATAAGTATGTAATCACAATAAATTCTAGTAAAACTTACCATCTGTAACATTAATGGTTGCTCTGGTTTATTCTTATTATTGCAAAAGACCAAATCTTCAGAGCCTTTGGAGTACCTATTCCTTTATCCTGTAAACATAATCAGTTCAATTTAAGGTAATACCTATTTACTTTCAAATAATTTAATATTATTATTCAACAACAAAATAATACACATCACTACTTGACGGCTTCCTAAATTAAGCCATTAAAAAGGCCATACCAGCTAAAAGGAATTTCAAATAGTATACCTACTTGTAATTGTTGTAAAGTAAAGTCATAAACAAGCATCTCCAAAACTTTAAAATAGTCTGCGCTTTTTCCCATTCACAACCTGAAAAATAATTACACCAACACGTAGACGAACACCACAGATAGTTTGAGGCCAGAAAATATATATTGCAGTATCGGTTATTGCAATATTAAAATAATCAAAGACAAGATATTTCCAACCAAACAAAACAATATTTTAATTAATAGTTATGTGAGGTTAGAATAGGAACGAAAAACGATGCTCATTTGCCATTTCCCCCTCTACCAGTAAAACCGAAGATTGCCGAAGCTGCCCTTACGCTCATTCCGATCTCTCATGCTGCCCTTCTGGCCGGCTGCTGTTTTGAGCCCATCTCCTGCCCTCTTGGCCGGCTGCTGTCCTGGCCGGCTGCTGTTTTGAGCCCATCTCGATTAAGTAGCTAGCCTTCGTCTCATTAGCACATGTATTCTAAAGCTTTATGATTTTACCTGATTTTGTACAGTTTAGTTTAAACTATTAAAATTGTTGATGTTTGAGTGTGCGTTTCTCTGCGTTTTGCCCCGTCGCCAAGAAACACCAAACTGCCAGGATTTCCAGAGCTTCTAGAACCCAGGCTAGAAACCCGCTACAATAGTTTTACACTACCCAGCTTACTCTCAACATTGTGATAAACTGACAGCATGTTTTAATGGTTAGTTTTATATTTTATAAATAAATTCTTAATTGGCATAAAAAGGATAAAGATAACACTTCAGGGCGGCCTCTAGTAACACACAACAAGCCGCATTTGAGACAATTTTAATGTAAAGAGTAGTACAAAACAGACAACGCCTGTAATCCTTTGGGTATTAATTAAGTGCATATTGTGCACCCGAGCATCCACTGTGACGTCACCCGGCGTATCGCTTTAAGCAAACAAGTCTCGCTGACATTCGCTAGATCTTGGATCTATTGAGAAAGCAAATGCCGACTAGTCTTGTCACTTGTCACTTGGTTTTTGTTTATTTAGTTCTGTCAAAAAGATTAACATGCAGCTGAAATAATTTAATTTTATCACATTAATCCAATAATTGGTGAAGATTAGGTATATCCTAAAATCAAGTAAATGAATATTTTTTGATGGACATAATGGATCAAACAGCTGCTGGCCCAGGTAAGATTACAGTGGCAGTTTCACACCTAACCTATGTAATAAACCCCCTTAATGCTTCAGTTCTAAAAAATTTTCTAGTCTAGCATTTTTTAAGTATAGTTCAAGTAACAAATTAAGCCTTTTTTACAGAATTGTATGCGGTATATCCTGAATACTTCACTAATTTTCTATATGGTTCAGTTTATTTTTTTATGAACTAACCAGATTCAGGCCCAAATTATCCACTAAGAAGACTGCCGCATATCAATCGAGATAAAGAGTGAAATTGAATGCACTACATTACAACAGTAGATAAAAGAACAAGTTTTAAGGTTAGTTAACTATTTTTACTAAAACTCAAATTAAAATGAAAAACAATGCAGTTTTCATTATTGTTTCATGTTTCCCACATTCATAATTATTATACACTTTAGTAAATTGCACTGCTAAAGCTTGAGTCAATTTGTATTAGGTATATGTAGTGTTATTTAATGGCATGTTTAAAGTAACAGTAATAAGGAGGTATGTAGCTTGTAGTGATATCAAATGATAACTTGAGAAACCATTTGTTTGAGACAACATGTATATAAAGAGAAGAGACATGTTCTATATGTTTGTTGAGACGAGTTACTCATTTTTTCTTTGCTTATTGGGTTTTCTGTCTCACCACAAAAAAAATGTCTGTTTGAAAAATGGAATTTCACACTAATAAAATTAAATTAAATTAATATCGACCAAACTTGGTTACCTAAATATTCTTGGGAAGGAGATAACACTTGGTCATATCAAACAAAACTTAAATTTCTTGTAATTTTGTTTTTATTATAAAACCCACCTTTCACTACAACAATAGATAACCTTTCCTATTGGAACAATAAAAGTCAAAATTTATGTCAATTTTCATTGACAAAAACTCTTCTTGGTGTTCCATATTGAACATTATCAGGTTTAATATTTATTCAGTTGTATTCTGTGTTCTGCTGTTGTGTTCTTTTTTAGATTATCTAAAGAGGGTGGTAAAGATTTTCCACAAAAACGTCAGGGTTTTTTTCAGTATCAAGACTGAGCCTAAGTCAGTGGTCAGTGTGTTGGGATGACTAAGTTAATGTTATTTTCAACTTAGTTGAAAATAGTGCAAAATTCCATTTTTCCAACAAACCTTTTTTGTGTATTGAGACAGAGGACCCAATAAACAAAGAAAAAAATGTACAGTGCGTTTTTTTAACGCGCAAAAGGGTATTTTATAATTGATTGGAATACTGTTTGACTTCAAACTGAGGTCACTTTGAACAATTCATTTATAAAAATACTTGTTTTGTTCTTAACTTTCTTGATATAATGTTAATATTTGCATTTTGATCACCCTGTTTTACTTTCTATGCCAAATTTTACTTGCTATACCGACATAAAGGAAGTATGGAAAGATAAAACCTGTTTGAGAAAAGATGATTTTTTGAAAGTTTTTTATCACTTTTTAGGCCGAATTGGTAAACTTACTTAAGCTTAAGGGTACGAAACAGCCACCCATCAAGTTTTATACTTGTACTTCCAAAATAACACGGTCTAACATGTGCTTAAAAATTTAACATGTGAAATACTATGTTGTGCATTAAAAAAAACGCACTGTTTATAAAGAATACTGATTATAAAGCAAACATCTGTGTGGAGTTGGAATTTTTTCAAAACCAAAACAATATTTCTGAATTTTTAGATATTTTGGATAGGTATTCAAGCTTTTGCCTCTCCATAAATAATATCTCAGGTGGACAGCATCTGACATTGTTCAATTGAATACTTTAATCTTTATTTACACTTTATTTACTTGCCTTACTGCTAGTAAATAACTATTTTTTGTACAAAGTGATTGGTTTTACTTTTACCTGCTCTTTTTTTTTCTACTTTATATTACAAAAAAAACTTAATACCAAAGTAAACTAGACTGCTTGTTAAAAAGAATAGGACATCAAAATTTAAGTTCTTTTTTCAACAGCTGTTTCTTCAAATTGATTGACTCGATTTTAATAATTCTTTTGACAACTAAAAGGTATTTTCTTTCCGTGTCTGTTGACCTAAATAATCTTTTTAAAAGTTGTCATGAATCCGAGTGTTAACGTTGATAATAATGGACTGTATTTATTTCTTTGATTTACACTTTATTTCAACTGAAATATACGGAGCAAAGGGGAGGCTCGTGTCCACCTTATAAGACTTGTAGATGCTCTGTCGGTCCGCGGTGTTGCCACTTCTCTCGCACCTCAACATTCCGCCCGCCTTGGAAGTACTCCGGTACTTTCGAAACTATTTAACTAACAACTAATATATAAATTTACGCTTTAAGTCCAATGCTACAAGAAACTTGAACAACTTGCTTATAACTAACTTAATCTAATATTATGTACTACTGTTTCCTTAAAACTTACATTATTGTCATTTAAATAAACCTAACAGTAGCGAAAAAAACAAGCCAACAGGCCTTTTACATATCCTTAATATCTTAATTATGATCGGTCTTCTGAGTCCAATCATCATTTGGCAAAACACAAAGCTTGTTTACACCTCTCGTTACGTTGTTATTTCTTACGCGCACTTTCACAACACGTACCACACCGTCCGCTCCAGGCATTAGTTCGGTTACTCGTCCTAGCGGCCAGTTGCAGGGTGGTGCATGATCCTCTTTCAAAATCACTAGCGATCCAATTTGGAGCAAATCTGAAAACTTCTGTTTCCACTTGACTCTGGTCTGTAGTTCACATAAATATTCTTTATGCCACCTAGACCAATAGTGTTGACCCATTACTTGGAGATTCTGCCAGTGTTTTAAACGGTTTTCTGGCACTTGAGTTAAATCTCTTTCTGGAAGAGCTGTTAAGGATTTGCCAATCAGGAAATGCGCAGGAGTTAAAGCTGAACAATCTTCAGGGTCAGACGTCATCGGACATAATGGACGCGAATTTAATATACCCTCGATTTGTGTCAAAATGGTCGCAAGTTCCTCGAACGTTAAAGTCTTATTACCAATTACACGTTTAATATGCGATTTTGAACTTTTAATACCGGCTTCCCAAATGCCTCCGAAGCTAGGCGATTTTGCTGGGATGAAATGCCATTGAATTAGTTCGTTTGAGAGTTGATTGGCAATAATTTCAGACTTTTGTTTTAAAAATTCATAAACAGCTTTAATTTCATTATTCGCGCCTACATAGTTGGTCCCGTTATCGGAATAAATATTTACTGGTCTACCTCGGCGACTAATAAATCGTCTAAATGCAGCCATGAAAGCCTCAGTGGTTAGTTCAGTGACGAGCTCTATATGAACTGCCTTGACGGACATACAGACAAATAAGCACATATAAGCCTTTGTAATCTTTGCTCCTCGAGTTTTTCTATCCTTGATATAGAAAGGACCTCCGTAATCAGTACCAACATTTGCAAACGGTGGTGAACTGTTTACTCGACAGGCAGGTAAATCCCCCATCAAATACTCTAACGGTTTTGGGTTCGCCTTAAAGCACACCACGCAATTGCGAACAATATTTTTGCAAACACCTCGTCCCGATATCGGCCAAAAACGCTCTCTGATTGAGCAAAGAAGCGTCTGGACACCGCAATGTAATAGTCGTTCATGTTCTTGCGTTATTATTAATTTAGTTAACCGATGTTTACTAGGGAGAATTATCGGGTGTTTTTTGTCAAACGATTGACTCGCGTTCCTTAATCTTCCTCCTACCCGAATTAAGCCATCATCAATGAATGGATATAAGGTTAACAATTTACTTTTTTATTAATGGGTTTATTTCGAGAAAGAAGGTCGTATTCGAGTGAAAAACATTGTTTTTGAACGGCAATAATTAAACATTTTAAAGCTTTGTCAATTTCTAAAGGTAAAAGTGCTCCTAATTGTCTCTGATTTTCTTTAATATTTTTAGTAAACCTTAAAACGTACGCAAGGATTCTTACAATTTTCGGTAGAGACGAAAATCTATTTGTTAACTCTGTTATAACATCGTTTTCTTTTGTTAATAACGTGCAAGTCAGGGAATTGCACTGTTCTGGTATAATTTCTGGCAAAACTTCCGTTGGTAAATTCCATTCAGAAAAATTGAGCTTGAGCCATTTGGGTCCAAACCACCACAACTTACTCTGACTTAAATCTGTTGCTAAAGCACCTCTTGACAATAAGTCAGCGGGATTGTCGCCTGAATTCACATGTCCCCAGTCATTGGCGTTGGACAACGTTTGTATCTCACTTACCCTGTTTGCTACGAAAGTTTTCCATCTGGTTGGGGTACCTCTGATCCACGCTAGTACAATTGTTGAATCCGTCCAAAGGTACTGCTTACTGGGCTTTATTTCCAACGACTCGGCTACCTTTTTTACTAAATTACTCAACAGAACAGCTCCGCATAACTCTAGCCGTGGTATATTTATTTGTTTCAACGGAGCTACCCTAGACTTTCCACATAATAAATTTGCAACCCACTCCATCGAGGGCAACTGGCAACGAAGATACACGCAAGCTCCATAAGCTTTGTTTGACGCGTCGCAAAATCCATGTATCTCAAAAGCAACATACCCATTTATCATGGCATGTCTTGGGATCCTAATGCTACCAATATTGTCCAGATCTCGATGAAACTCACTCCAGGACTCCAGTACTTGCTGTGGTATTTGCTCATCCCAACCTACCTTGTGTTTCCATAAATCTTGAATGACTATCTTTGCCCTGATTATCAGAGGACCTAAAAGCCCTAAAGGATCAAATATCTGACAAATTATTGATAATATTGCTCTTTTACTAAGACACTCAACATTTAACATATTAGGAACATTGATTTTATAACAGATTAAATCATTGTTGGAATCCCAGTATATTCCAAGAGTTTTATTTTGTTCTCCTTGGCCAATGTGTATCATGCTGACATCTAAACTTTCATCCAGCTCAAACCTTTTCAAGATGTCATCATCATTACATAACCATTTCCGTAGCGAAAACCCGGCTGATCTGAGAACTGAAGTTACGCTTTTTTGGAGTTCTAATATTTCTTCTTGACTGTTCGATCCTGTAAGCAGATCATCCATATAAAAATCCCTTTTTATTATTTTACTAGTATATGGATGCTCGCTTTCTACTTCTTCAGCCAAGTAAAATAAACATTTTACTGCTAGATAAGGCGATGAAGCATTGCCGTAAGTCACGGTATTCAGAGCATAAATCTTAAGTTCATCGGTTTCTGAAAAACGCCAAAATATCCTTTGATATTTTCGCTCATCTGTATCCACCAGTATTTGCCGATACATTTTTGAAATGTCGGCTGTCATGACATATAAATGAGTTCGAAATCTAGTCAATATAGAAAAAATATCTTGTTGTAAGGTCGGCCCTACATACTGGACATCATTGAGGGATAATCCTGTGTCAGTTTTGCAAGAAGAATCGAAGACTACCCTGCACTTAGTAGTTAGACTAGTCGTTTTCAAGACCGCATGATGTGGTAGGAAAAAACCTTCACTACTTTCTTCATCACATTCTGACATATGTTTAAGTTCGCAATATTCTCTCATAAAATCGTTATACTCTACTCTAAGTTCTGAGTTTTTAATTAATTTTCGTTCAAGCAGCTCAAATCTTCGCTTGGCAATTTCTTGGGAACTCCCTAACATTTTTAGATTGGGCTTAAACGGTATTTTAACAACAAACCTTCCTGACTCATCTCTTTTGACAGTCTTTGTAAAATAATCTTCACAAATTTTCTCACTCTCAGATAATATTTTAGTCTTACTTAATTCTTCCAATTCCCAAAACTTAACAATAATATTATCTGTTAGTGCGTCTGAATTTATCACCAAATTGCAATAATTAACTTGTGAAATTTGTGAACTGCCAGACATTCCTACTTCTCCTGCAATCACCCAACCAAATAATGTATTTTTTAATACAGGCAAATGTTTTCCTAATGTCTCGTAGCCAGGAATTAAAATTCTCCAAACAATATCAGAACCCAACAGTAAATCTATGTCACTTACCTCGTTAAATGTAGGATCTGCCAATTTCATCCAAGTTGGAATTTTAATTATCTGTTTATTAAAACTGACAGTTGGTAATTTGCATATTATATTAGGTAAAACAAGACATTTTATTTTTTGCTGAAAATCACCATTACACGATTGAATAGTTAAACTTGCTAATTTATTTACATTTGTAACTGTTTGACCAATGCCTTTTACTATATGCTCAATTGGAGTCGATATTAATCCTAAACTGTCGCATAACCTTTCAGATAAAAAATTTGATTGTGAACCCCCGTCCAGTAAAGCGCGTGCCTTTATTATTTTACCATTATCTCCCATTAGTAAAACCATCGCAGTCGATAACAAAACTTGGGACGGTCCGCCCAATCGCGCAACGTCGCATTGCGATTCGATTATATTTCGATCGGCCCCGGTCCCAACGCGTGCAATGGCGGCGGTCGAATTCTCGGGTGATTCTATAACGTTTTCTTGAGCGCCAGCGGTTGGCACATTTGGTTGATTGTTAGGAATTTCTCGGTCAAAATGTAAAACTGTGTTGTGTGCCTTATGACATTTGAAACATTTTCTCATTTTGCATTTCCAAAATGGATGTGTGTCTCTAAGGCAAATAGAGCACAATTTTAATCTCTTTACTTCGGAAATGCGCCCAGCTACCGACAAACCCAAAAATTTACTGCAATTAAATACACTATGTTCTTCATGACAGAAGTAACATTTCATTTTTTCAATAGCCGAAAACCCGTAGCCTCGAGTTTTCTTGCTAACTTGACTTTCACCTGAGGGTTTATTAAGTTTGCAGCTTTCCAACTTTTCCAGAATATCGCATTTTTGTTTTAAAAATGTATTTATATCATTCATCGTTGGTAAGTCGCCTGTAATTTTAAAACTTTCCCAATCGCGTCTAGTAACTGCATCAAATTTATTACACATAATGTATATAATTAAACGATCCCAAGATTCAGTTTCTTCTCCTAATGCTTTAAGAGCCCGCAAATGTTTTGTGTATGTGTCAAATAAATTTCTTAACTCAACGTGTGACTCTTTAACAATCTTAGGATGTTCAAAAATATCTCGAATGTGACTGTGAATAATCATATTTTTGTTTTCAAAACGATCTGACAAACTTTGCCAGGCAACAGCATAATTATCAGAGGATACTTGCAACGACTTAATACTTTGAGCAGCCTCCTTCACTAAAGAAGCTCTAAGGTAATAAAACTTCTGTATATTTGTGAGTGTTTCATTATCATGAACCAGTGCTGTAAAAATGTCCTTAAACTCTAACCAATGATTGTAATCACCATCAAAGGTTGGTATTGATATTGGAGGTAATTTTACCATAGAGCGAACCTGATCGTTAGACGTTGAACCAACCACTGATTCAGCATGAACCGCACTCAACCGATCCACTGCAATTAAACTCTCAAAGCGAACCTTTAAAATAGCCTTAACCTCGCCAATCAACTCAAAATATATATTTTCAAACAAAGTTCTTTCATTTTCGCCTGCGTCGGAATCATCTAGCAACTCTATATCTGACTGTAGTGTTTCAAACTCTTCGAAAAGAGGTTCTGTTTTTTCCAACCTAACTTGTAACTGATTGTATACACTATCAGGAACATTAATTTTTCCTATAACATTTTCCTGTAAATAAGTTCTCAAACGAGTTAGCTTGGATTTTACAGCACCCCTTTTGGCTTTCAATTCCGTAATGTTAGCCATTTATGACACAGTCGAAGGTATATTTTACAAAATAATAAATAAACTCTACTTGCCGTCTGACCCGTGGCGCAAATTTCTTGAAATTGCGTTTTCCTTCAAGTGGCGTCAAGTGCACGACTGCACCGCGTTAATAACTTCGTCGATGTGGCCTTTAGTTTCACTAATATGGGCACTGTTTTTGGTTTATTCTTCTCCAAACTTCACCAAAATCCGGTCGATGGACCAATGTTAACGTTGATAATAATGGACTGTATTTATTTCTTTGATTTACACTTTATTTCAACTGAAATATACGGAGCAAAGGGGAGGCTCGTGTCCACCTTATAAGACTTGTAGATGCTCTGTCGGTCCGCGGTGTTGCCACTTCTCTCGCACCTCAACACCGAGTATACAGGGTTTGACTGAAGTGTAGTAAAAATATGAAAAGTTTTGTGTTTGTTTGTCAAAATAATCTTATTCGAGTCTTGTTGTTAATATCTGTAGACGTTTTTGCCAGTTTGGTGACTAAGGGCTGTTTACAAATTTTATTGCAAAATTTCAAATTTTTTAAATTTAACCATTTCTTTAAATTTTTTGTGGAAAAAGAAAAGGATTAGTAAAGCTACACTTAAAACTCCCCAATTTAAGTAAAAAGCTTAATCTTTGTTATACAGGGTGTCTCTAAAAGGTCTGTACAAAATCCTATCACATATTCCTAACATCAAAATAAGCTGATTTGAAGCAACTTACCTTTGTCCCAAATTGGTCCGTTTTCGAGGTACAGGGTGGTGAAGTTAAAAAATAAAAATTGATTTTTTAAAATATTACATATTACGTTTTGTAACATATTACTTTCAAATCTGGTACCCAGTGGTTTTTTGAGATGCTAAACCCGAATTTGGACACATTTTTACTGCGGCCGTTAGAGGGCGCTTTAAAGTGTACTACTGATGATTTTAAGTGACCATTCTTTTTTCTCTGTGTAATTTTCTTATTTATTTTTTAAGGAAATGATGTTTCAAACATTTTAAAGAAAAAAAGGTACTCCTGCTAATAACCGCTAATGTAAACTGTTGTCGAGATATTTCGGTTTTAAGTGTTCGATACTGTACCGAAATACTGTCACCTGAAATTTGTTCAAATTGTAAGTGTCTAAATTCGGGTTTCGCATCTCGAAAAACCTCTGGCTACCAGATTTGAGAGTAATACTCTATAATAGTCAGGAATATGTCATAGGATTTTGTACAGACCTTTTAGAGACACTCTGTACACGGTGAAAACCCATAAACCTCTGTACACCCAAAAAAAACTTTTATCATAAATCTTGGCATATTCAGTGATTTTAATGGAAAATAATAATATTGGATAAAGAAGATCCAATCCTATTTAAAGATCCAATTGATATATTTAGACGATTCCAACAGTGGCAATTAAGGGCCGTTTATAAAATTTATTGGTAAATTTCAAAAATGGTTTTATTGTTTCGTCTCTTCATTTTTTTAGATTTTTTGTTGAAGAAATACGGGATAAGCCAAATTACACTTAAAACTACCCAATTTAATTGAAAAGAAGTAGATCATATTCCCACATTGTAGTGAGTGTAAGTAAAGTAAAATCACAGAGTCAATCTGCACTAAGTTTATTAAATAGCTTAGCTAAACAACATATTTGAAATTTACCAATAAATGTTATTAATGTCTAGATACATGATTCGGATCATTAAACAAATATTAAGATAAAGTTGTTCTAATCCGCAAAGTGATCCATGTTTTTTAATCAGGAAAGGATAGAGACAATTTAAGTCCGGCTAACGGTTTTGGCTCTTAAGCCATCATCAGACCTTAAAAAGAGGTGGTCAGGATCACACAGTCATCACAAAGACAAGCATTGTACACATTACAAAACCCACAGTCAACACTTGCTTTTACATTCACAATATAATTAAAATTAAAACTGTAAAACTATTATAATGTCGGTTAAAAATGTTTTTAAAAGCCCTCTATTTTGCGTTAAAACGACAGAATTGTTCAATATGGAGTCAGGCGATCTAAAGTTAACGTTCATCGTTTTACAGTACTTTATAAATTTTATTTACCGATATTACAATATTTTTACAGTTTTCATTTTCATTCTAATTATGTTTGAATATAAAAACATGTGTTCACTGTGTGTGTGTGTGTGTGTGTGCACAATGCTCGTCTTTGTGTTGACTGTGTAATCATGACCCTGGTCTAATGATGAATGACTTAATTTTTCTCCTCCCTTTCCTGAGCATTAATCAAATAGTGTGCTTCTTTATCCAATATTATTATTTTCTATTAAAATCACTAAACATGCAAAAATGTATGATAAAAATATGATTTTGTTTTCAAAGTTTTTTTGGGTCACCCTGTATAATGCAGATTAAGCTTTTTACTTAAATTGGGTACCTAGTTTTAAGTGTAGCCTTGTTAATCCCTTTCTTTTTCCACAAAAGATTTAAGGAAATGTTTAAATTAAAAACAAGAGAAGTAAAAATAACCCCCTTTTTTAAATTTTTTAATAGAATTTGTAAACCGCCCTTAATCACCAAACTAGAGAAAACGTCCAGAAATATTGACCACAAGACTCGATTAAGGTTATTTTGAAACACAAAAGCAAATTTTTTGTCCTGACCCATTTTTTGACCTTGACCTTGACACTTTCATCAAACCCTGTATACTCGGATCCTTGGTAACTTTCCAAAAGATTATTTAGGTCATCAGAAAGAGGAAGAAAGTACCTTTTAATCCAAAATAAAATTATTTAAATCAATATTACCTATTGATTGTAAAAAAGATTTGTTACAGGAATGATACATCAAGCATGCACTGTTTTTTTAGTTTGGTTTTTTATAAGTTATGTGATAAGATCAGTTTTAATTTAAATGGGCCCTTTTTTTCCAAAATCGAAATGAAAAACTTTATTTATTAAATATCTTTGGTTTTTTGTTTTTTTTTTTTGACTATACACGGTGGTTTATAAAGGTGGGGCAGAGATAATAATACTTTTTTTAAATATAATCTTATATTTGTTAATAAGTTTTTAAATGTTACATGGCGTTCTAAAACTTTTATGTTGATAATGTTCTACCTAAACCTAATAGTTTTTCTATGATTTTATTTATTTTTTTCAAAAACATGTTTGTTTTTGTTATGAAAAGTTGACTACAGGACCATTTTTCAAAAGGTAGAATGCTATTACTAGTACTATAGAATATTTGGTACAAACGTTTGACAGGAATGACATAAAAAGATGAATGTAAATAAATTTAGGTTTGATGCTACAGGGTGTTCAAATTGTTTACATATAGGGTGTTACAAATTTGATGCACTAGCATTGCTATCTAAGAAACTATAGTTGGTAGAGCTTTAATTAAATGAAAGCAAAGTTGCGCATTTTATTGCTAAATAATTTAGTAAAAAAATGAACAAGATTTTATTTCATTTGGAGAAATCAGACAAAAACCGAAAAACTGAAAGTTCTATTTTTGTTTTTTTTTTTACCATTGTGTGTATATTTTTTTCTGAGTGTGTTTTTAGGTACTTGTTTTTTTATGTTTTTTTAAAACAACATTAATATCATAATGAGTAGATAATTTACTTTAATATTATTCAATAATTAGGTTCATTGCTCTTTTTAACACTAAAAATAAAGTAAAAACAAAACTCAGTCGATCTCCACAAAATATTGTCACGATCTAATTTTTAGTCGTAACGCGGGGACGTGTAGGCTGGGATCGTAGTCAAGTTAAACTCAAAGATTGGATAACAAAAACAACAACAAAAGGAAGGGAATGACACGCAGTCGTCTCCACAATACTTTATTTCGACCTTAAAAGGGTAAGGCCTGCTCTAATAGTTTCGGACATATAAATGGCCTACCTTGTTGAGTTGAAGTAGGTTTTTTCCCGTTTGTTAATCACCTGTTACGCATAAGTAGAGTAAGTTATTCTTGTAGCTCCTGAAGATGGCCATTTATATGTCCGAAACTAGTAGAGCAGGCCTTACCTTTTGAAGGTCGAAATAAAGTATTGTGGAGACGACTGCGTGTCATTCCCTTCCTTTTGTACTTGTACAACTCCACTGAAAGAAAATGGACTACTACTTCTTTTTTAAAACATTTATGTTTTTTTTTTATAAAAAATATGAATTTAATTAATTTTTAGGAAAATCCATATTTGATCTAATTTTGTACGTTACTTACAGCAAAGCTTAAACTTATTAATTTGGTATAATACGTTTTAAAAATCCAACGTTTGACTTCTTTTACAACAAAAAATAGTAAAAATGGTGGGTAGCTAAAGGGCCTCTCGTAACACTGTGAAAGACCAAACTTTGTTTTTTTATAAATTTGAACGTCCTGTATATTATTATATAGGTGTATATATATATAGTATAGGACTATCCAAAAATTCAATACTGTTTTCGTGCGCATTTTTTGAGCTTTTTTTTATAAGCTATGTGATAATATCAGTCTTAACTCAAGTTTGGAATTTTTCTTGGTTTTGTTTCAAACCAAAATAGACAATTTTATTAAAAATTTGTTGTCCAAAGAAAATTGCAAGCGGTATCTTTAAATGGTTAACAGAAAAAGTTAGATGAGAGTCGGCAGACGATCTTCCTTTAAGTGCAATACTGTGGCTTTCTTGAATTTTTGCAAGTAGAAACAATTTTATTTGAAAGTTTGTTTTGAATCTTTCTACTAACATTTTTGTTATAATGTCACGAAGGAAATAAGTCAAATTTATTTCACTTGAACGGAAACATTAAGAAATTTGGAATGGATATTACTTGAGCGGAAACATTAAAAATGTGGAATACAGTTGAAGTGCCCCTGCGCTGATGCTGGGTTGTGAAATATGCGAAATATTTCTAAGTGTCTTAGGTCGAAAGGTCCTCACGAGTGGTGGGCTAAAAGAGACCAAGTCTGGGAGTTTCTGATTGGTGCAATCAGTGTTTGGAAGGTTATAAAAAGGAAGTTATACCTTATAGAGGGGTTTATTCCAGTTAGTTATTTTATGAGTTAGTAACTTATGTTGTTCAAGTTAAAGAGCTTATTTAATAGAATTAAATGGAAGAGTTGACTGTGTGTTTTATTTCACGCTGAAACGAGATCCCAGGTAGTAAGGTTGAATTCAATTCGACAAGTCACGCTAGTCGTGACATATTATTTGTTACCCGCTAATAATAGGTAAGATGTTCTACTAGCCTTCTGACTGTAACCTTACCTCGTGCATTTTATTATTGACATTTTTTAAATTCTTGTCGTAATATTATTTTCTTTGTTTCAGATATTCCTCCGGTGAAGCGTGAAGCAAAAAAAAGTCAGTTCTGGTGAACCTCGGACTTCTTATATATTTTGATAATAAACTAAAGGTGGAGGCGCGGGCGGTGTAGTTTTATTTGCTCTTTTGATTTGCTGTTATACCATATGCAGCATTGTTCTATCAACATTATCTGGCTGAATGATTTTTATTCAATATCCGACTAAATGGTGAAGAATTAGTAAAATTGCCATTTCTTTAAAGGTCAATCTACGCATGGCGAACTAAGTAACTGTGCGGAAGTTGACACGGGAGACTAAAATACAATAAACTACTTATTGAATTAATGGTTAAATTTTAATTATTGTAAGCGTTTATCGAAATATTTAGTATAGTTTTAGTACCAGCCCTGACGTTTCCAACAGTTGTCTTTGATCAACAAATTAATTTGCTATTGAATGACTGAGGTTTGTGAACTACTTGCAGCAGCTACAGAAGACATGGAACGTTGGGAACAGCATAGTAGACTGTTTTGGTTTTATTCTCCATTTAGCTATCCGCATAAACTTCTGTCACAGTACTAGATTTCCATCTATCCATTGTTTTGTCCCGTTTGTTCTCAAAAATATGCTAAGAGTTCTCTTTTGAAACCGATATTCATCATCTTTTTTTTGCACCATGTTATGTGCTGCTGCGTTAGCAGCCTGTCGTATTTCTGGCGGTGTACAATCCATTAATTCTTGATCGCAGGACATTTTTTTAATTTAATATTTGCCAACTTAATATTCGACTTTATTTGACAATTATTTATATTGGTGACTGTTGTTTACCCCATAGCCACGGTAACAATATACCTGTTTATTCCAAGAGAATCACCTGCTTGGTAATTTTTCGATAATTGTATGTGTTCTAGTTTAACTGGTACATGCTTCAATATCTCGACAGTTTTGTTATCTTAAAGAAAAACACAACCCACAGGCGATAAATTTTATTCGGTTAACTGTATTTACATAATATACAAAGTTTGAGAATTAGGATACCAATTATAGTTAAGGTAGAGCCTAAAATATGATCGGTGCAAAACCTACATATGAAAATAAACTTAATATAATTTAAAACGTGTGCTCGCTTCTAAAACTATAAAACACACTAATTCGGTTCGGCGCGCCATTTTTAATATACATTGTTGCCATGTCTTGTTGGATTTGTATCCAACATGCTGGAGCCTTAAGAATTATTAAAGGCTTAGAATATACTGCAACCCAAAGCACTGATTTTACAATAAATGTCTAAAAGAAAGTGACTACGAAAGTCAGTAAAAAATTAGACTTCTAAAGTCATAATAATAACTTAAATTACTATTAATTGTTCACCTACATACTAATACATTTCTAGAGTATGTTCTTAAAATTTAAAAACGAATAGTAATACCTTATAGTGACGTTCAAATGGGCAAAACTGCAATTTTAGTTATAGAGCTTAAATAATTTCCACTTTGAGCTTTTACTTCCACTACCCTCACTTTATTGTCTTTACGTGGAAGAACTTTAGTAATTCTGCCCATTGGCCACTTTAATGATGGTGTATGGTTTTCTTTAAGAAGAACTAATAAACCTCTTAAATTAGGTACATCAAAACGCCATTTTGGTCTACTTTGAAGTTGAGCTAAGTAATCTTTGAGCCACCTTTGCCAAAAATGTTGTTGCATTTTGGTGCACAGCTTATAAAATCTTAATCTGTTGTCAATTTGATTCAGGAAAACTTGTGATGGAAAAACCAATTAAGAAATGACCTGGTGTTAAGTAAGTATGTTGTTAAGAGGAACTAATCTTGATTTTGAGCACAATATATTCACAAAGGCACGGTCAGGAAAAATTGCTCGAATATACAAAACAGCTCCATATGCTTGAATAGAAGCATCACAGTAACCAATCAGTTCAATACAAATTGCATTTGCAAAGTGTAAGTTTCTTTCTACATTAAAAGGTATCATGTTTGATAAGCTCACAACAAATTCTTTCCACTCATCTAAAAGTTCAGTGGGTAGCACATAGCAACACAACCACAGTTTTTGCATCAACAGTTTGTAATCCAAGAGGGTCGTAAAATTTTGAAATAAAACTTAATGCTTGTCGTTTAGTTAATAGACTTTTAGGGTCGGTTTTTGGAGATGACATTTTGAAACAATCATTTTTTGGAACAAATACTAATCCTAACGTTTTTATTATTGACTCTGTTTTATTAATGTCTACATCATCAAGATGGCACTTTTCTTTAGCTATGTCTTCTAAAAACAAACATTTTATTAGAACACCACTTATGAAGTTGAAAAGAACCGAGTTTTAAAAGTTCAATCAATTCACATTTTAACGTCTGTACTTCTTCAATTGATTCACCTCCTGCTAAAATATCATCTACATATGTATTATTTAAAAGTGCATTTGCAGCCAAAGGAAATTGCTCGTTGTAAGTGTTTGCCAAAAATACCAATCATCTAGTTGCGATGAATGATGAACTTTTAAGACCATAAGTGACTGTAATTGCAACACTGAATTTCAATCATTCGATACATTTGTCTGTTGTCTGATAACAAAACAAATTGATAAGTACGAAAATAAATAAGAATGTCAAATAGAGAATTTTGAACAACGACACCATTATATTGTCACGATCTAATTTTTAGTCGTAACGCGGGGACGTGTAGGCTGGGGTCGTAGTCAAGTTAAACTCAAAGATTGGATAACAAAAACCACAACGTTTATTCATAGAGAGAAACTAGTAAAGTTGAAGACTTTAGATTTTATACACATTGTCAGACACAAGTTGGCTTATTCATAAATTACATAGTTTGTACTTACATGATAATAAATGCACAAACCATTTTGGACCGAGGGTGTCAGGGTAGAGTTCCCTTCACTTTCGCGACCGAACCGTTTTGTTTCGCGGATAATTTCTGACTCCCCCTCTTTCCAAATTTCTCGGCTATTTATTGTAAGGTATTGCGATCCCTTAGTCAGTTCAATTTCTTAATTGCTTGTCTAAGCACTTGGATCATTGTCCGAACAATTGATGACTTATTGCTGACTGGCGATTGCAACACCTTAGCTAGCTTCCGTTCTAAAAAGGTTCGATTGCTTATTTTGCAACTCAAGTGGTCGACGACTTGTTTCGGTCAGTGGCCGATTATTTGCTGACTTAATTAACGTATTAGTAGTAGTTAGTATTAAATTAATTAACGAGAATCTACTTGTGACACATTCCCCCGGCCGACAAAAGGTAGTCCCTAGCTTTTCACAATATTAATTATATTGACAGAAAGTTCACTATGCAAGTCTTCTAAACAAAATAACATTAAATTAATTATACTTTTAAGTTTTTAATCGTGGTGGCAATGTAACAGAAATTTGACACCACAAATTCTAATCTCATAGCAAACGAAAAAAGATAATATAGAACAAAGAGGTAATATAAAAATATCCTTAATGGATTTTCCCCCTTATTACAACAACACAAACAAAATTTATCGTAGTTACATTTAAACACTAACCAACAAAGTATAGCCCCTAGTTTTTCACAGAATTTAAATAAAAAATAAATCATAAAATTTAATATCTATGGACTCAAGTTCCAATAGCTGGATATTTTGAAATTATTCCTATCATATACGTCAATTAGAGAATATAAAATTTCTGTCTTTACACTAGTATGAGGTTCATACCATTCATAATGAAAAGAAAAAGGAAACATATTATTACAATAAAAAATAAAAATAAATGGTTTTTGTTGTCTTCTTACTTCTATAATATATATAAAAAAAAGTGTCTCTATGCTTTAACACTGAGGCGGGAGACTTTTCACTCGCGATTCACTAATATTCTGCGCACTATTGTTTGTTCGGGGATTCTATCTTCTTTTCGCGGCACTTCACTGCACTAAACGCGGATTTTGAAGACTGCACTAAACGAAGATTTCTAAACCAGTTCAGCAGGTCTTTCTCAGCAGATCTTGAAAGGTTTTGTGCAGATCACTGTACTGTGTACTTTCATCTAGGTACTGTCAGATTTTGTGCGAGACATTTCACCGTGTACATTCATCTAGGTACTGTCACTCGCTTCGGCGGCACATAAACTAAAATCTGGAGCGACACAGAGGAGATTATCATGGCCCCTCGATCCTTTTGGATTGGAGAAGTCCCAGCAAAAGGTGGTAGAAAAGTTACCACAGGGGTAACTTACGTGTGGTGACCCTGGTAGAAATAGACACATTGGGGTTAAGGTCACTGGTGAGAACGTACCTCAACCAATTTCAACTTTTGAATCTTCGGGGCTGCGTTCCTCCTGCCCATAATACATAAATTGTTAGAATTTCAAGAGCCTCCGGTCCGAGATGGAAATACGTGTCAACCCAATGTTGTGGTGGTCAGCCCTATCAGGCAGTTAGCAATACAAATTTAAAGAAGTTTGCCTATAACTCGATTATTAAGATCCTGGTCCGCGTTGTATGGGGCCGATTTGAGACCATCTCCGTGGCGGGGCACTACGGCTCAATGTAGTTATTCCTTCCGCGACCACGGTTACAAACCGACTCGACTGTGGTCGCGGTCTGATGTCTCGTGGTTGGTTTTTCATCGTCAGCGTTTCCAGTCTCCTGTGCCCGTTGCTTTTAGCTTTTGCTGATTTCCGTTTCCATTTCCAGTGGCGTGTATTAGTTTTGACCGAGTCTGATCCAAAGCCTTGTTTGCTCTTCATTTTGTAGTGGCTTCCTTTTGGTTTCTTCGCGTAGCAACTCCCGTCAGTGTTAAACGCAATAAAAACGTATTAATTGCTAATCTTAATGTCTAACATTCACATGTTTATATAATAAAATCCCTTGATATATATATATATATATATATATATATATATATACAGGGTGGACCATAAGTAATGGGACATAGAGCTACAGCATATTCCTGACATCAAAATAATACGATTTAGCTGAATTGTCCTATACCGAAAGTTAATATTAAGAAAGATACAGGGTGTGAAAGTTGAAATTTTATTTTAGCTTTTTTGTCATATCTTCACGGTCTTTTGATATAAATTATTGAAAGTTGGTATAAAGGGGTTTTGGCAGGCGTAAAATACGATGCTTTCATTTGTTTTGTAGTAGCTGATAGGGGGCGCTAGCGGTAACCATCTCCGTCCCTTCAAGAGGTTCAAACTTTTTTTTACGGAACTGAAACGGCCATATGACTTCAAAATATGATTCTAAGATGTTTTCTACGTAAAAAAGGTATACTTGTTGTAAGTCTTAAAAGTCGACCGTTTTCGAGTTATTTAATCTTTTATTATTGCATGCATTTACATGTACAGCAGATTTTAATTACTATTTTTTTTTTAATTCTAAGTAGGATTTGATACAAAAACAAAAAGGGCGTTCATAACAACTAGCTTTATTTTAAAGTTTACAAACATTTTTTAAACGGTCAAATTTACATACAGAAACTGTTATGTGTGTAACTTAAGGGTATACAGCACATATCGTATTAACATACGACAATGCATGCAATAATAAAACATTAAATAACTCGAAAACAGTCAACTTTTAAGACTTACAACAAGTAAAAAAAAGTTTGAACCTCTTGAAGGGACGGATATGGTTGCAGCTAGCGCCCCCTATCAGCTACTACAAAACAAATGAAAGCATCGTATTTAACGCCTGCCAAAACCCCTTTATACCAACTTTCAGTAATTTATATCAAACGACCGTGAAGATATGATAAAAAAACAAAAATAAAATTTCAACTTTCACACCCTGTATCTTTCTTAATATTAATTTTCGGTATAGAACAATTTCGCTAAATCGTATTATTTTGATGTCAGGAATATGCTGTAGCTCTATGTCCCATTACTTATGGTCCACCCTGTATATATAGGTATATTGGTAATAGCCTTAATTTTAAGTTATGCACTTTTTCCTGTATTTTTTGAATCCCTTTGTTTTTCTTAAATATAATATAACCCTATATTGTAGATTGTCCTTTTGCCTACCACTGGTTTTATTTTGATACATTGTAAAGCCTTACTGTAATTCTTCGAAAACTTGCAATATGCTGATCAAGCTCTGCTTGCTCATATCATTTCATGTGAAAACAGTTAACGTCCTAATATTGAAACTTTGTAATATTTTTCTTACGTGCCCCGTTTGACTTTTATAAAGTCTTCGAGTTACGTTTTGCAACTGTTTATTTATTACATTTAGCAACTCATATAATTTTTGAATTTGTAAACCCGTGGAATTTAACGCTCCTTATTTCGACTGTGGTACTTAATTACCGCATATGCTCGTAGTTAATTTTTTGCCCCAATATACTTTTCTTTCATTTGCCCCCTTCTTTTTTTATATATATATATATATATATACCGTTATATAATTATTAATCATCGCGCGCGCTTTTTATTAACTATTCTCGTATGCTGGATTGTGCAAGTTAGAAATGAAATAACGATGATATTTATTCATCAGCAGTTTATATGATCATACCGCGATGACTTAAATAACAAAGTGATTGTCACCCGCTTGTAGCATAAGAAAAGAATTAATTGTTGATACATGTATCATTTTTTCCTTTTTCCCTTACTAAGGAAAATCACTTGCGTACTTTAGTACACTCTATTTGGGCTAATACTGTTTCGCCTTGGGACAGTGAGCGTAATTCTTTATTTTCTTTTAATTCGAGCAGAAAAAAATTTTTGATTCTGTAGAGCTTTTATTTTCGCCCATCTTAGTCATTTAAATTCTTTCTTTTTCTTTTATAGGCGGTTTTGGATTTCCACGGCGTCTGCTTTTCCTGCAGTTTACTACGTATTTTATGAGTTTATGTGCTATAATAATTACGAAAAGAATGAGGCACGCACAAGTAGTATAAAAGAATACATCATGTAGATATTCAGAAGATGTTTCCTCTTTTTGGTCTGCTCTCGCGGCAGCTACTAAGGTTGACGCTATTACTACCTTATTTTACCTTGGTGGCTGATCGTTTAGCCTCGTGTTACACGTACCCCTCGACGTACCCTCGTCCGAGCCGAACTTAGTCTGACAGTTTATTTAAGATAAAAATAATTTAGTTATACTAAAAAGTTGATCAAATCTATTCATTCATTGAAATGTGAGTGTAATGTGCTTTGAGGAAACGTAAAAATACAAGAAATAATCGATTTAAAGTGAGTAATAAATTCATCAATTTTTCAATCAATAAGAAAACTTCCAAAGTAACGCATAACCGGTTGCTGTCAGTGTTAGGAATCTTCGAAACATGAAAGTTTAGACAAATGTAGTTGTTTTATACACCTTTTTCACAATCGCGTAATAATTTTCATCTGATTAAAAGAGACAAGAAACGAGCTTTTTGTAAACATGTTTATATGAGTCTTTCTTTTTCTTGTTTTCAACTTTAACATTGGGTTTGTTCTTATAAAATTCTTTTACGGCCCTTATTTACACATACAGCAAACAGAGTTGCTATGTGCCATTTAAAATAAATGTACTTCTACCAATACAGACATTTCTGTATTATTTAAACACGCTGCGACATCATCAAAATAATTATACATCATCCCGTTGCACGGGGTAAATTCATCCCAATCTAGGGGTACTTTCATCCCATTTTAGTGGTAATGTGCACCTAACACTCATAAGTACACAACGTAATAAGCTGAAGTCGCTATAAGAACACAAATCATTGTTGTGCATATTTACATCACCGCAACATAATGAGAAACCTTTATTTCGTTTTAACAGGTCGCTTGTAAGAACAAACCCTATGTGTCACTTTTATTATACAAAACTAAGCTACGTCATCAGGTGTTTATACGAGTTCGATTATTTCTTTTGTTTCATATTCGCTAGTTTTCTTAACAAACAAACAAAAAATTGAACGCATTTTTGGTTTTAATTTTTACTTTAAACTAGAACTTTTAAAGTTCGATTCTTCTTATTTCAAAGATCTTATTTGAGTCACTAGCCCTTTTAACAAAAAAACATTTTTTTTTTTTTTTTTTGGCAAACGTTGTTATTAATGTCGTCTTACCTGTCTTAGCTTGTTTGATGCAATTTACTAACTCTGTATATTCTTTCAAAGTTCAAACTTTCTTCTTTAAAGTTGTACATACTAATTATGATATACCCGGCATGTAGGTAATGAAGACCTACATTTAGAAATACCCGGCGCCTCCACCAAGTTGTCACGATCTAATTTTTAGTCGTAACGCGGGGACGTGTAGGCTGGGGTCGTAGTCAAGTTAAACTCAAAGATTGGATAACAAAAACAACAACGTTTATTCATAGAGAGAAACTAGTAAAGTTGAAGACTTTAGTTTTTATACACATTGTCAGATACAAGTTGGCTTATTCATAAATTACATAGTTTGTACTTACATGATAATAAATGCACCAACCATTTTGGACCGAGGGTAAGTGTCAGGGTAGAGTTCCCTTCACTTTCGCGACCGAACCGTTTTGTTTCGCGGATAATTTCTGACTCCCCCTCTTTCCAAATTTCTCGGCTATTTATTGTAAGGTATTGCGATCCCTTAGTCAGTTCAATTTCTTAATTGCTTGTCTAAGCACTTGGATCATTGTCCGAACAATTGATGACTTATTGCTGACTGGCGATTGCAACACCTTAGCTAGCTTCCGTTCTAAAAAGGTTCGAATGCTTATTTTGCAACTCAAGTGGTCGACGACTTGTTTCGGTCAGTGGCCGATTATTTGCTGACTAAGTAATTAACGTATTGGTAGTAGTTAGTATTAAATTAATTAACGAGAATCTACTTGTGACAATATAAATAATCATTTATTGACTTTCTTGACTTACTTTTCATGCTTCCATCAAAACCTACTCTAAATGAAGTGGTCTTTCGGTCTTCCCTTATTACAGGATGGTGACCCATAAAATATACTTTTCCACTGTTCAAATCATAATCAGTAATATTTACAACTTTTGCATGTCCGAATGTTAAATATTCATTAATAAATGCTGGATATTGCTCTCGACAAATTGTGATTAATGTGAGAATTTATTAAGACAACGTCATTATCATAACGTTTCTTTAAAATTTCAAAAGACTCAATGTAAGAAGAATTTACAATAGGAAGGTTATTAATTAAAGATAGAGCTTCACCTTTCAGATAGTTTCTTAAGTAAAATAACTTTTCCACATCAGAAAGATTTTCATTTCTGTCTATTAAGGCTGTAAATATCTCATAAAATGGTTTGATGATCAAAGTTGGGAATCTCAATGTTAGGCAACATGTTTCGAGCGCAGAAGCAGCTCATCATCAGGGGCTGGAAGAACATGCTAAGTTAAAAAATTATACAAAAATAAAAGTATATAAAAGGAAGCTTACCTAGTACCGAACTATAAAATTAAGCTGTCATTCTGCAAAAAGAATTTTTTTTACAGAATGACAGCAGAATGCAAAAATGTCAACTTTTTACCTACACTATATAAACGGTTGTCGAGCAACTGTATCAACAACAATGACCTAAAAGTGATGGGAAAAAACACACAGCCTTCTCCACAAAAAAATTATTCAAATCCCCAAAATGTTAGAGGGGTGGCTCGACATATGTTTCGGGCACATAAGTACCCATCTTCAGGAGCTAAAAGTTAGAAAGTCTACATGATGTATTACCCCTAAATGGTTGGATCAAACATACCCCATATGACAAGGTGAAACGCCGGCTATCTTTCTTTAAAAAGGAGACAGCAAGACCCAAGTTTAAAATTAATATGCCGTAAGGCCAAACATTACTGTCGTACTTAAAAAAGTTTAAAAAATCTGTAATTAAGACTAAAATGTTATATAAATAGCGCAAAATACCAAAATGTTTTACCTTATTATGGAGAAAACACTAAAACTAAAGTTAACACTAACTAATTAACATTGTGTGTTAAGTAGGTCAGGGCGACCCTTAGAATTTAAAATTAAAATTTCTATCATGTTAATCGACTCAACCAATGCCCAGTTGCAAGAAGCTAACAGAACAAAATGGGCGATGAAAATTCTAGAATTTACAAAACATTTTTCGTATCAACATCCGCAAAGCGAAGCCGTTATTTTGATGGCGGGGGGATGGCGCAGAAAATAGTTGCAATGAATAACGTAGGCGGCATAGCGAAAGCGCCCGGCAACACCGCCCGCATTTGTGACAGATGAAAAAACGACAGTTCTTAATGTCAAAAGCGTCAACAGTGTAAACTACCGTAGATCAAGGAGGGGACCAAGAGATATAAACAAACAAGTGAGGTTAAAGTTATAAGCTGGTTAAACACATTGTAAAAACTGTAAAAAAGGCAAAATCGGGGAAAAAATTTAACACTAAATAATGCATGCAGACCTGGGAGAGGAAGCAGGTGAACAGATGTCCAGAGCAGGTCAACAAGATGCTCGAGTGTCAACACAATGTCCAAAAGATTTCTTGAGTGAAAGAAGAAAAACTGGGTTTAAGAAAGGGGCTATTAGAAGCTCAAAGATCTGAAGAATGGAGCCGAGGTGTGGTTCAGCTGGTCATTGAGGCAGGCATGCCCACCATTCTGAGAGGCCTTGTTAATCTCGAGGACCTCCAAGAGGTTCAAGAGATTATTCTTTTCGCAAAAATGTAAAGCCCTGAAACCTTGTTCAATATTAAATGTATGTTGATTGCAATAGAGATGTCTAGCAAAATGAGACTTGATGGAGTTTGCATTAAGGTTGGGGTTGTTGGAAAATTTATCTGCCTCCCTAATATGTTCGTGGACACGAGTAGGGTTCGACAAGACAAGAAATCTTGTCTTGACTGATGATTTCTTGTCTTGTCTTGAAAAACAAATTCAAGAAATTGAAAAATCTTGTCTTGACGATTTCTTGAGAACCTCTTTCTTGTCTTGATTCAAGTAATTTCAAGATCTTGAAATTTCTTAATTAAGCGGGGATTCCCCGTCGCCCATGAAGTCTGGTTGTCATAGCAACGATAGGCGAAATGTGATTCACCGGCGTTAATTTCATTTGCTTGATGATAAGTAGAAGGGAGGAAGGCAGTGAAGTTCGTGTTCGTAGATACTAAAGTATCTTCTATTGTTATTATTTTTGTGAGATGAGTGACTCTAGCAAGTCTGAGCCTTTCGGTTCCGATTCGGGCTCCGAATACCTACCAGGCAAAGGACAGAAAAGCTATTACAATAAAATGGACAGTGAAAGTGAAAATGACTCAAGTGATACACATGAGAACGATGACGGATCTAGTGGTACCAAAAAGAAAAAGCAGCCTCATTCTCAAATGTTAGAGAGTGGCAAAAAACAAGTTAAAGATTTTTTTCATGTGGAAGTGGGAAACAGAAGCAAAAAAAAAACAATGATAAGATAGCCAAATGTATACCATGTTTTGAAAAATTTGGAAAAAGTGTTTACCTAAAAATGAAAAATGACTTTATTAAAAACTTCTGGATTAAAAAGACACTTGAAAGCAAAACATAAGATGTTATTCGACAAAGAAGGTCCTCGTCCTCTACGGAAATCAGGTGCCTATCACAAAATAGCCAAGCACCCTGTACCAGTTGGAACTCAGCGAGGTCTGATGGAAGTGGAAGTGGTATTTTGGCTTGGGTAAACGAAAGTCAACGTAGACAAACTGTAAGTTGAATTGTTGATTTTTAAATATCATTAGTTTTTACTTAAACCGAAAAGATTCTCTGAAGTGTGCATAAATTTTACATAATTTTACATTCTAACGTGTCCCCGTTGAGTCAAGTTAAAAAAAAATCTAGAAATTATTGACCAATATCATATTTAAAAATAATTGAAATCCATAAACAAAGAGAAAAGATGCAGGGTAAAGTTATGTTCCAACTCAGGTTTGAAGTGGGGAGTGGGTCGAATTTTGACATTTGAATAATAAATTATTTCCCAATCATAATATGAACCCATTCTATAAAAAAATACCACGGAATAGAAGTACTTATTCCATTGTCACCGGTATTTATTACTCGATTTTCAATTCCAGGCAAGAGCAAGAACTCAGTCTCTAAACAAGGACACTGTTGATGACCTTCTCATCGAATTTGTTACGAAGAAGTATCTGCCTTTCAGTTTCTTTGAAGATGATGTGACAAAGCAGCTGTTTACATATTTAAATCCAGATGTAGTTTTACCTTGTGGTAATACTTTAAAAAGAAAAATTTTACAAAAATATGACACAATGAAGATCTCTGTTTCAAAGTTTCTCAAAGCATCTGAATCAAAAATTTCATTTACTATTGATGGGTGGTCGTCATTCGGTATGAAGGGATACTACGGGATTACAGCTCACTTCGTGGACAAGAAATGGAGACTTCAATCAATTGTTTTGGACTTTATACCTGCAGACGGAAAACATACAGGTGAATCAGTTGCCAACCTTTTCTTCGAGGTTCTAAAATCGTACGAAATACTGGATTTCATTCAAGGTGTGACAACTGACAATACGGCTTCTAACTTCACCATGATGCGCTACTTGGAGAACTTGATACCAGGTCTTGATCACAAAAACAAACACTTTGTATGTTTTGCGCATATTCTCAACTTACGGTACAGGATTTTATGAAAATTATTGAACCAAATAAAAGAAGATTCGAAAAAGAACCTGCAGAAAGTGATTTGGAATCTGAGTCTGACTCAGAGACAAGCCAAAGTAGTGTAGATCTTACTTCGCCTGTAAGTAAAATCAGAAGTCTTGTGAAGAAAATCACATTTTCTGAACAAACTCAGCTTAAACTTAAAAGTTTTTGTGAAGCGGTAAACTCTAAGATGACTAAGCCAAAATTGGATATGCCCACAAGATGGAATTCAACTTTTGAAATGCTGGTATGGAGTTTGAGTGTGAAAGAAGCATTAAATATACTTTGCGATAATATCAGCAACTTGAAGGATTTAAAGATAACAGAGAAAGAATGGATTCTAATAAGCAATATTTGTCAGTATTTGAGAAGTTTTAAAACGCTTTCTTCCGTCTTTGAAGGAGAAAAATACTGCACACTTCCCATGGTTGTAATTGGAGTCAACATGCTTTTGGACAAACTGGAACTATGGGCGCACGAATTGGACCATGAAATTGAAAGGACTACTACCGACGAGCAGATGCTATACTGTATACAGGCTGCGAGAGATAAAATTGTGAAGCACTATAACAAAACAAACTGGATTTACTGTGTAGTCCTCATTCTAGATCCCCGGCATAAAGTTGACACTTTTTCCTCCACTTCATGGGGAAAACTTCTGCAATCACAGGCTGTTCAAGTATTTGAAGAAGTTTTAAAAAAAAACTATTTTAATAAATGTGAACTCTCATATAAACCTATGGAACATTCCAAAAATGATGAGGTAGATGACAGTGTTGACATGGAATTTGACTTGGACATTACTTGCCTATTCAAGAAAGAAGAAAACATTGTTCACTCAGAATTTTGGAGAAATGAAATTCAGAGGTATCTTAGTGAACCGAGAGCAAATAACTCCGAAGACATACTAGATTGGTGGAGAAGACACGAAAATATTTACCCCACATTGTCAAAAATGGCCAAAGACTTTCTCGCAACTCCAGCAACATCGGTACCTGCTGAAAGGTTATTTTCAAGAGCAGCTTTAACTGTGACCAAATCAAGAAATCGGCTAGCACTGGATTCCGTAAGAAGTCTTATGTGCCTTTTTTCCTGGCTTCTGAATTCGGATATAAAGAGCTCCACCAATACTTGTTAAGTGTTAAAATATTATTTAAAACGTACTTGATATTTTTTGTTACCAAATAATACTTGAATTTTCTGATGTATGATCTTTATTTGTGTTTATCTGTTAAGTTTTTATAATGAAACTTCAGTATTTATAATAATATAAGTGAAGTATATTCAGCATTTTATAATAATGAAGAATACTGCCTTTCTGGCAGTACTTTTCACTTTTTTTAAAGACACACTTATTTACTTACATAAAGATCTTCTGCGTTTTTTTTTTCAAGATTTCTTGATGTCTTGTCAAAAAATCTTGATATTGACATAACATTTCTTGTCTTGTCTTGAATATACAAATCCATTTCTCGTCTTGATCTTGTTTTGATTTCAAGACAAGATCTTGACATAATCAAGAAATTGGCGAACCCTAGACACGAGTGGCGAACCTCCTACCCGTTTGGCCGATATAGAGTGCATTGCAGTTGGGGGTGCAGCAGGAGAGTTCATAAACTCCAGATCTGTGAAGTGTGGGTGTTGTGTCTTTGGAGTTGCAAAGGAATTGGCGTGAAGTGTGTAGGACTTTGAAACAAATAGTGATGTTGAGAGGCTTAAATATGTTTCTTAATTGTAGGGAAACAGGGCCTAGGAAGGGGATAGAAGTATTCCTGTGTCGTGACACGACTTCACTGATCCAGTGTGTTGTGTACCGCCTTACGGTCCATATCGGTGTTATTCAGCGATATTGTCAGTTGAGACTCCAGCAGACTAAAGTCGATACTTGCTTTTCTACTAATATGTAAGTACATTTTCGCAAATTTGATAAGTACAATACGTTATTATATCGCTAACTTTTTGAATATTTTAAGTTTGCAGTTAAAACTTTTTTCCTGCTTTTATATATTGCTGCAATTTTACTTTTACATTTCCAAGGTGTGCAGTGTAATAACTGCGACATTTTTGGATGATCATGGGCAATTTTGAAAGGGAACAAGCAAGACTGTTAGCTCTTTATGAAGAAGTGGAATCGGCGACTATTAGCTCTACTTCCGAAATGGACGAAGATGAAAATTCTGAAATAGAACAATTAGAAGAAGAAAAACTAGAAGAACGATTTGTCGAACACAGTAATTCGGGCGTAGAGCATGGTCGGACCGAAGCAGAAGAATATACTTATTATCCATTTACTTAGGAAAGAACCAATCAACAAAATGGTTTAAAATTCCAATTTGTAAAACAGCCAAGACACGTTCTGAAAACATAATTACTCAACGGCCGGGTGTTCGAAAACCTTTCATAGACGCTAAATCACTTCTAGATTGTTGGAAGTTGTTTATTACTGACGATATGATGAGAGCCTTGCAGACCAATAAAAAAATTCGAGAAAAAGCTTTTTTATGCCGAAAAACATAAATACAAAGTAAAGGATACCGACCACCAGGAACCCAAAATCTGGACGATCTTTGGTCGACAGACGACACAGGAGTAATGATTTTTTGGAAGACTATGGCTCTCTACAGGTTTAGGTTTATATTGGCCTGCCTCCGATTCGATGACAGCGAAACTCGAGCCGAACGCAAGAAATTGGACAAATTGGCGCCTATTAGATCAATTTTTGATCAGTTTGTCTCTCACTCAAAAGACGTTTATTCTCCAGGAGATTATTTGACTATCGACGAAAGATTGCCGTCATTTCGTGGGAGGTGCTCATTCCGTCAATATATTGTCACACCCGTGTTAGTAGTTACGGTGCACACCCAGTAACCACCATAGTCAGCAAGGTTAGCGTAATGAGGTCGCTGACGAGTATAAAAGATATCGGCTAAACCACCGAACTCTGGGGTCATCCCCAGAGGGAGGTCACGAGCGACAGTCCGAACTTTCTAGTGCCCGGACGGCTCGTTACCCTGTTGCAGTGCCTTAAGTAAATCCTTCGGGCGTGTCGGACTTAGGGGCACCCTGCTCGTATCGAGCGGGTTCCGCTTGGCGGCACTTCAGAAGGCCTTACGCACTTACACCCACACCCACACACCCCCTCTTGGACGGTGTTCGATGCTAAGAGTTATACAGTGCCAAATAAAGAAGACATACTTGAGCTACGATCTTGTTTCTCTTCCTACGCTACCCCCTAAACGTGATATGGTGGATGCGCCCCGTTCAATCCCCGTCTATTAATCTTCATATTGATAGACACACCCTCGCAAATTGAAGCCAATTAAGTCACAGGAAAAAGATGAAGGAATAATAGAGAAGAAACAAGAGAGGCAAAGACCAGAAGAAAGAAGAGAGACAAAGAGAGAGAAAGAAAGAGAGACTAGGAAGACGACACAACAATGCCCACGCCCACAAGTTCAAGCACACCCCAGAAGAATCATGACGAGTTTTGAAGGACCAGCCTGCAGGTC
Organism: Ips typographus; assembly: GCF_016097725.1. Lineage (NCBI taxonomy): Eukaryota > Metazoa > Arthropoda > Insecta > Coleoptera > Curculionidae > Ips > Ips typographus. The sequence continues at coordinate 13,018,458 of NC_138424.1, read as the reverse complement.
CGCAGTTGCTTGAACTGAGTAGGGCAATGTCAAGAGCGGCCTGTAGGTTGCCCTAGACATTTTAGTGTATAGGAGCACATTTTAGTTTGTATTGTATTGGGTAAGATAAAACTAAATTTTTGATAACTAGGTTTCATAAAATAAGTGTATGTATAGTTAATGCAATTACAATATCTCGATTTCTAGGCCAGTGACGCCATTCCCGACCTAGGTACTTTGCTGAGGTAGCAAAATCGCGCAAGTGTCAGGTGTTTTGTTTATAATAAGGTCAGATGCTAATACATGTTATATCTGTTTATGTTATTGGAGTCGGGCTTGTTTCCTAATTAATTGTTTACTTTAGGGGCCACCTAATTACCTCGTTGCGTCTATCGACAAATTGACCTGATTAAAGAAGCGAGACGAAGAGGAGCAAGCCTAGGAGAAACCAGCATCTTCGGATGGGTTCTGCACCGTCGGTTTTACACCCACCTGCACCCAGAGTCCCTTAAATGACGGGCTGAAGAAGGTTCTCCAGATGGGCTTAGAAATGACGATGTATAGTAGTCCAAAGCAACGTATGCTAAAAAGAGAGCACGCAATGGACCAAAGATGTCGAAGCTAAGCAATGGATTTCCGCTTAGACAATGTAGTGCCGAGAGAAGGTACTAGAAGATGGTGCCCGATGCAGGGGACAATTTACGCTTAAATGAGAAGGCAAGAAGATGGACGCAACAACAAGGTTGAAAGGTGACCTAATGAAAGGAATAATTATTTTTTGAGTATGCAAACATGGCAACGTCTAAAAATCGAGAAGTAGTTAAGATATTTGTTCAATAAAGTTTTTCCACCCCTTTTCTAGAAAATAAGTAACATGTGTTAGTTTTAAGAAGTTGGTTTGAATAAAGTACATCCCCACCGGCCTTATAAAGTAAGAATAGAGAATAAGTAATTTGCTCTAGTAAACATAGACTTTTAGTGTTCGGGCGAACACTTGTTGGAAGGGGGAGATGTCACACCCGTGTTAGTAGTTACGGTGCACACCCAGTAACCACCATAGTCAGCAAGGTTAGCGTAATGAGGTCGCTGACGAGTATAAAAGATGCACCGTAGCTCGGCTAAACCACCGAACTCTGGGGTCACCCCCAGAGGGAGGAAATGTTGTGTTTGAACTTAGTTATATTTCTTTTTGTTTCTAATTCCATTTACCTTAAGTCACGAGCGACACACACTGGTAGGTTTCTTAAAATCAGTGGCATAATAGAAATACTTGGAGTTTTATATATTTGGCTAAATATCATTCAAATGTCAAACAATGTTTTCAAAGAACAAGTTGGGTATGATAGAATGTCACATTCTTTTATTATTGTTTGACAGTGATCCATCAAACTAATTGTAATTTTAAAAGACGACAAAAACAAATTGTCAAATTATTTGATTATTTTTATTGGTTTCTGTACGACATACCAGGTGTCCAAGAGCACCATGAACATAGGAGATTAACCCTCCGTTAGTCTGTTGCCATTTTTTTCGAGTTTGGTCTGGTGGGGTCTAATGAACCCCACAAAATAAAATTGGTATCAACAATATTTTAACGCATAATTTTTGTCTAACTTTGAAAAATACATTATAAAACAAGTTTTTATTGCAAACTGCATTTATTTAAAAATATAGAACAAAAATATCATACTCTATACAAACAAAAGAAGAACAACAAAATGCTTGAAAAATCATAATGTGACTAAGTAAAAAAGTATCCAACAGAAAAAGTATTATTATACGTAACTAAGTGCTACTAACTAACTACTTATTTTAGCCAGATTCAGAAGTCAAGCCGTTACTAATACAATTTTTGCAAAACATAGCTGAGTGCGGGACACATATCGGTTTTTCACATTTTTGACAAAAGTATTGCGACTTGCGGTCAGTTTTACACCTGCTCACGTAGCATCGCCGCTTTTTAGGTGCTGGTCTTTCAGTAGTATCTGGTCGTGGTCTGATAACTACCGATTTTCGTAATGATGGTGACGTTCTAAGAGTAACTTGCCTTGATGAATTCACGTCTTGGAATTTTATAGTTATTTGTGTTGTTTCGAAAGACTACGTCCGAATTTATGCTCGCAGTATTCAAAATGGTAAAAAAAATGGTGAGAGGGCATCTACGACTATTTCTGGACACATCATAGGTAGCAGAAAGCTGATCTACAGCATCAACACCTCCTTTGGTGACATTGTAGAAGGTTATTATTTCCGGTTTTTCTTGCTGTCCACTGTTTTTGTCAATAGAATCGTCATGATGAAGAGTCGAAACAGATACACAGCTTTTCTTTTCCAACATAAGACACTACGAATAAATCTTTTTGAAATCCAAACATACTATATGGCACTTCTGTTTTTTTGTCAAAATAAATTGCGGAGGCAAATCCCTCTTATTTTTTCTCACAGTTCCCACAGCGGTTAGACCGTTAGACGATGGTCAGTAAGAAGTTTATTCATTAGGCTGTAGCTGGTAAACCAGTTGTCAAATGTTACGTTACGCCCGGTTTTAGATGTCATCTTTATTTGGCACTGTATAACTCTTAGCATCGAACACCGTCCAAGAGGGGGTGTGTGGGTGTGGGTGAATGTGCGTAAGGCCTTCTGAAGTGCCGCCAAGCGGAACCCGCTCGATACGAGCAGGGTGCCCCTAAGTCCGACACGCCCAAAGGATTTACTTAAGGCACTGCAACAGGGTAACGAGCCGTCCGGGCACTAGAAAGTTCGGACTGTCACACAGTGGTCGATTTTTAAAAAATCTAGGCAATAATTAAAAGAGTTAAATACAGTTAAGGAGGTTTTTGATAAATGACACAATGGAATTTTTTAAGCAGGTTTTTAAAGAAATTAATTGTCGCATAATATAATATACAGAGTATTTCATCAAGATAAATAGTTGTTAGTTAAAGTAAGTGCTGAATGGTAATATTCGGTTCAATGTGTCTAATGATTTCATTTTAAGGTCTTATATATCGTACATAATTCATTAAAAATATCAAAACCATCTTTATAATTAAAAAAAATACCTAATGATATTTTTATTCTTCATCAGAACTACTTAACTCTAAAAACTTAGTATCCGTGGAATTATTACTTTTGGAGTATCTAATAACTCAAAAGTTTCAGGAAGGAAACATTTTATTTTTTTAATAGGTAGTTTACGTAAACTCGAGAACCAGAAGGCGATTATTATATCTCGTATGTTATCTTTTCTGGATGTTTTTCTGGAAAAATCCGTCTCTGTACTTCTTGATATCCTTGTTGCGTGCCTCTTGTGCTTCCTCGGATAATTGTCCTATTGGCAAGCAAAAGATTTAATAACTTCAAAGCCATGTATTAAAATTTTGTGTATAGTTGGAGGCATGGCATACCAAGGATACAATGTCACAAAAAGTCTTGCAGTTGTTAACGCATATTCCTTAATCTATCTGTATTGATGTCAAATCCAGCCGATAAAGTTTGCAATATTACATGAAATTTTGTAATTAATTGTTTGGTCAATTTTGGTTATATTTGATACTACTTCTACATTTTCAAAGAACCTACGAGCTGTGTTACCATCATTGGAGCTACCAAAACCGGGCTTAGGCTTATCAACAATAAGCCCTATCTGGTTGCGCAATTGCCCTTGAATACGCTTTTTGGTATCCAATACAATTTGTTTATCAATATCACTTCTAGCTTGCCATTTTTTAATATCCATTTTATAAGCTAAATGTAAGAGACATTCAAAAAAAACGTATCCAAGCATGTAAAGTAGACAGGCCATACTTAAAGTTATCAGTATTTGCTGGTCGTAGAACAATATTGTCGATATTATTAAAGTCTTTAGAACAGGCTCCACAAATATAACATCTTTGAGTAGATTTGTTTGAAGTTAAAGAATTGCAAACTTTACCGTCAATCATTGTAAAATGTAGTTCAAAATTAACAGTTACATTTGAGTTATTAATGGTACAACTAAATGGAACGATATTATTAATTTGACGGTCCACAAACTCTTTTTCTAGTTTAATTAGCTCTGCTGTTTCGTGAATGAACTGTAAGGACGACAAAAACGAGGCGATGATGTTCTTACATTTTGCCAAATTATTTGATTATTTTTATTGGTTCCTGTACGATATATAAGCCTTATGGGTACTATGATGTCAATACTATACTAGAGTCAGAACTACCGGTTTTGTCAAATTTTTGTTTGTACTCCGATTGACCTGAAGAACCGTCTAGGCCCCATTTACATATTAAAACTAAATTTACGTTTGAGCAGGAGTTTAAACTATCAATAACTTCTTCTTGTAACTGAAGCAATCTTTTGCAAGTATGATTCAGCATTGACTGCAATGGAACTTCGGCTACAGTATCCGAAGAGACAATTATTGAGTTAGGGTAACATCGCTTCATTCCTTTAAGGATTTCATCATAGGAAGGATAAATATGACAGTTTTTTTCTTTGACTTGACGCCTGATTAAATTGTATTGACTCTTGCTTAACTTGCTTCTATTAGAAGAGAAAGTGCCTCATCAGCACTCAATTTAGTATAAGTTGTTGTTTGATTTTTTAAGGCGTAATACTCGTGAGCTTTTGATGGTGTATTGGTAATGTCTTTGAGTATTTTTTGCAGCTTGATTGTTTCCTTCGACACGAAAATTCATTTGCTTTGCATAGGCGAGTTTTACTGCACCAGATGTATTTCGCAATTACTAGTTTTCATCCTTTTGGAACGATCACTGCTATCTTCAAAAGATACTTTAGGTCGACCTTTATGCTTGATTTTCGTTTGACTTGATTGCTTCTTTTGAAAAATTTCATTTGCAAAACAACCATTTTGCATGTGTTGTATGAATCTGTCTTTATATCGACACGAAACCATCCATTTTTTTAAAAAATCTGATTTAAATTTTGATAAATTTCTTTTTTCGTTCTTGCTGAGTTGCTCATTTTTCGTCAGTTCTAAAATTTTATTTTCTAAAGTAGTGAATCTACTATTAATACTTTTATCGGAAAAACTCTGAACCATGTCAAAAAGGTCCTGGTAACAATAATAGAAAAGTTTTCGTCCACACCTGTAAGCAGAACAAAATATAGGTAAGTATAGCATTTTGAACTTTGAAACGTCAGTAAAAAATTAACCCCGTATTTTAGACTTTTTGTGCAAATATGAGCAAGGTTTCTGTTTAGCCATTAGTTTATTAAGTAAGTTTCTTCAACAAAACACTAAACAACCCGTGGGATATTGGGCGGAACATAAAAAAACATTCAAAATTTTGTCTCTTAATAGTGACGTAAAACGCATTTCCATTTTGAGTATATTAATATTTAAAAGTAAACTTTTGATCAAACATTTTATTGTGAAAAACTTACTACTTACCCCTACAATTAGGATCCATTTTAAAACAAAAATGAAACTTGTCTTCTACTAAGTTATAACAACAAAACCTTCGTAACGCATCCAAAAAAACTTACTTGAAAAAAATAATGTATTTGAGTTTGACGAATCACTGTTAAACAATAATAAAGAATGTGACATTCTATCATAGCCAACTTGTTCTTTGAAAACATTGTTTGACATTTGAATGACTTTTAGCTCCAAGTATTTCGTTTATGCCAATGAAATTAAAAAACTACCAGTGTGCGACGTCAAGCTGTAAATCAATCATCATCACAAGGTAACAACGATGGAACGCCGGAAACGATGCACCATTGTCTATGCCTTCAGCTTGTCCTTTAGCCGGTACTCGATTCTTTGGCCGGACTTCTCTTTGGAGAGCGTGAGGTAGTTGCAAGAAGCTGATGAGGGTGCTTCGGCCGTCACCAAGGCGCCACGTACACCTGGAGCTAAATATCCGGATAAAGGACACAGGAAGACTTTGGATCAACGTAGGCGACTTGTGATGCAACTTTTTCATGAGTTTCTACTTTTTATCCGTCAACTTCGGTTACGTCTATGTTTCAGCTGAGCACTCTGATATATTTCCTACTAGAAGCACTTGCAACTTAAGGTAGGAAATCAAACATATATATATCAGACCAGTTTATGCATAATAATACCTGGACTTGCCGTCTCATTTAATTTTAACAAAAACTATATTATGACAGATTCGTGAAGGGCGTCAGAACTGATGACGCAAAATAATCAACTAACTCCGTTGACCGCGGGACCTCACAAGCCTTTAAGGTGTCTTCTAATAGCTAATACAGCCTTCCTTTGTCGTTATTAATTCGACGCTAAGGTCGCGTTACGTCTTAAGCTAACGTACGTCTTGAGAGAATTTTTTGATTTGTCAATTTTGGAAACAGTGCATGTTGTGCTTCAACTGTTACAATCCTTCTAAGGCACAGTTCAGTTACCACTTGACTGAATAGGAACAGCATGAAGAACAGTAATAGATTGTATATGTTTTTTACTTGGTACAAAAGTTTAACATCACTTAATTACAATGTGACAAGTTTTTGTTGACATGCCATTCTGAACTGTTCGGATTAGTACAATCTATGCAATATGGAATGCAATTGGAAGATATAATGCATTATGGAAGAATAGAAAACCGAAACAAAGTTATGCCTCTCTCTATGCTTAAAAAAGCACCTCTCAAAACTCTCATCAATCGCCGCATTCGTTTTCAAGCTCTATGGAGGGAGCAGAGCTTTTTTGACGTCACAATGACTTAATTTGGGAAAACCATTAGTTGACCAACTGTCAAATTACGTCATTGTGACGTCAAAGCTCTATGGAGGTTGAAAACGAATGCGGCAAATACACTGTGTGTAAAAAGTCCGGCAACCCTGAATTATTTCGCAAAATATACAACTTATTGAAAAATATCCTATATAAATATTGACGCACTTTAAACGTTTTACCGTTAGGTGACATTCAGGAATATACAGGGTTAGCCACAATATGGCAATGAATTGAGGTTATGTTTTTTCTTATGGAATGACCATGTTTCAATGACATTTTCTGATTCGCTCTCTCATTCTAATCACATTTCATGTAACATGTTGTATGGTTATCTTAAACAGTTTGGCAGCTATTTAATTATTAAAGAAAACTACACTTTTAAATAAGTAAACATTTTTTATTTGATTAAATGCTGAAAATGTGCCCCTTGAACTTTCTGACAATGAGCTAAATTAAAATAAAATTTTTCAATGACGTTTTGTAACATGTCGCGTGTTATAAGGTTGCATTCATCCATAATTCTTCTTCTTAAATCATCTAAATTTGTCGGTTTTGTTGCATATACCTTATTTTTTAAGTGACCCCATAGAAAATAATCTAGAGGCGTCAAATCCGGTGATCTAGGAGGCCACTCTATTGCACCTCTACGACCTATCCAACGGTTAGGAAACACCTCATCCAAGTACGCCCGTACATGTCTTCCAAAATGTGGTGGCGCACCATCCTGTTGAAACCAAGTATGCTGGAAATTCGGTCCGACTATGTTAATAATTGATGGCACAATTTTTTAATTATGTTAAACTGTTCCACGGTTTCAAAATACGTCCTCTGCCTACCGCCAAAACCTCTTATCATAAGCAGAGTTACACGTTCCTTTTCTGTAAGGGACATTGTGTACAAAAAATTATTGACACTACCAGCTAATGTCAAAAATAGGTACCCGCAATCTACTATCAAATGTAACAATCAGGTAAAGGTGAGAATTACTATCGATAAACATGGGATACCATGAAAGCAAATTTGTCTTTAATAATTAAATAGCTGCCAAACTGTTCAAGGTAACCATACAACATGTTACATGAAATGTGATCAGAATGAGAGAGCGAATCAGAAAACGTCATTGAAACATGGTCATTCCATAAGAAAAAACATAACCTCAATTCATTGCCATATTGTGGCTCACCCTGTATATTCCTGAATGTCACCTAACGGTAAAACGTTTAAAGTGCGTCAATATTTATATAGGATATTTTTCAATGAGTTGTATATTTTGCGAAATAATTCAGGGTTGCCGGACTTTTTACACACAGTGTATAGTGAATAGTATTAATTGACCCTCGTTCCGGGTATTACACGGCTAGCGTATATGACACTTTCAAAGTAGGTGTTGACTATCGATATATTCCCTTTATACATATTTTAGTGTACCTACATAAATATTCTATAAGGTAAACTGGACTCTTGAGTCTATTTTAATAAAATGAGCAAAGTGCCAAGATTGGAGTACCCTTCGAATTATGCAACCAAAAGAGATTGGAATTTATGAGTACTGAATTGGGGAGCAGATCCTGAGGTATAAAGTTTTATTTAAAGTTAAAGGAGAATTCTCCTTGTTAAATTGTGTTATTGAAATGTGATTTTCTGGATGATTTTTTTTTGTTGTTGGCGTTTCTACACAAAAAAATATCGTGGACAGATAGTGGATATGCACAAAATATTTAACACATCTTCTGAATTTTATTTAATGGTGCTCTTAGATTTATTTGAATTATTATAGGAAAATTGTGCCAGCCTTAGTCAGTTGACAGTAATTCGTTCTCCATATTAATTAACGGATGGTGCAATAAAATAAAAAATAGACTCGTATTTATGTTATTTTATGTAAAGATATGTACTATGTTGATTGTGATTATACATCAAATAGTTGTTGAATACTTTCAATGACATATTAATTGTTATTCTACTTATAAATTTATAATTTTTTTTAAATATAGTGCAATTTCAATTTTATTATCAAATGTTTAGTGCAATATTGTTTGCGTATATCTATCGACAGTATTTTATTGCTATATTACTTCCAATTTGGACGGTCGGATTGCTTATTATTGTCACGTTTAATTTATGAGCCCTTCTGGGTTCATCAATTAAACTGACTCACGACGTTAAACGTCGCGCCGGGATCTCACTTTTAAGGATGGAATCAAACACTGAGTTTTCTATTAAACACTTAAATCTATTAACCAAACATTTATAAGTGGATCGGTACAATACAGTCACACTAAAAGTTAATAACTCGACAATTACACTGTTTATAATGTAATTATACTTACATGAATACATAAGCTAAGGACTTAGTATTTTCTGGCGGCTGGCTTAGTCACTTTCGTGTTGGAACAGTTCTGGAGAATGGACTACCTAACTTGATCTTCTTTTCCCGAAGAGAGTCGACATCTCGACTTCTTGGTTCAGCTGGTCGCACTACTGTCGATTGGTTCACACTCATCCTATACTGCTGCAATCGGCGTGTTTTTTTTTTTCATATTCCTGCAAAGCAGGTGGTGGTGACTCATCACCGATATGATGCACTCGGTGCATCATGGTGCGACCTTGCCTTGTGCGCTTAATATTTCGCAATTCTCAAATATTCTTATGTTTTTAAGTCAATAAGTCCATCTTTTGAACTAATGGATTTTCCATTCGTGACAATATGTTAAGTCAGAACTGTCATGCCGTGACTAAATGGTTTCGGTCTGTCTAAAAGTATAGTTTAGTTTTGTAGCTATAAATGACAATTTCATCTCAATATTTGTAGTTACACGTACATAATAAATTTGATTTATTATCCTTCGTGACATTTGCCCCTCCTCCATGAAACTGGCCCTCCAGTTTAAACTAAGAGAGGTAACTCCTACATTTGACAATGCTAATTATTAATCTAGTTATCGCTAGCCTTATATAAAATTCATCTTATTATAATATTATTAGAAAAATGGAGTAAGAGAAAATTTTGATTTTAATTTTAATTTTCTTTTTCATATATTTTCTAAAAAGCTTACTTTCTCCATTTTCCGTCATCGCTTCGTCGTACCTAAAAATTATAGTAATCCTAATCATTAAACTAACCCTTAAATTAACATAACACATTTGAAATCTTGGGGAGCGCTTAACTACGCACCATATACTTCAATATACGCAGTTTTGATTTTGCGATTTGTATTGCGCCATTGTTCGCACAAAAATTTTTGTCACAATCATAAATTGCCCTGTCCATGACTTTGTCCCTCATTGGTCACCAAATAGTACAGTAGTTGAAGTCTAGCAATGTCAATTTCATAGTCCTTCCTGCTTAAGTTTCATTAACATCACGTGGTTGACGTTGGTGATAAGGTTAAGTGTCATCTTTATTGGTCTTCCAATACTGGCTTTGCACAGCGTCACTTAGTACATTGGCTCCTTATGGCTTCCTCAAGTGCATGGTTTTTTTACATATAATGAAAACAAGAACAAAGGTTAATATGTGTTCATTAAGGCCTAATATACTTATATTAAAATTCTAATTTGCATGCAATCTTGCGTATTACTTTATAAAGTTAATTGACATGTAAAAATAATCGGGAATCCGGTCCTGAAACTAAAAAGTTTGAACTCCGTAAATATAAACGACTCGCTCTAGACGCTCTAGTTTTCATGTTATGGAAAGTAGAACGTATTTGCCTGTTTCAAAAAATACAGAAACCTTAACCGTTTCTAATTAACTTCAAATCCTTTTGGAGAAGATTTTTTTATCAAAAATTGGATGTAATGTCCTCAATCAAATGCTTTTCCCTCATTGTTTCTGTAAAAATAAAAATATGTTATTAGTATGCAAACGCAAGTATTAAATGATTAACTTAAATCATTTCTGGCTTGGTTTATTTTTAATAAAAAATAAACTCTGATTATTGCATTACCACAAATTTGCATTGTCCGTCTTAGTTTCACTTTGCCTTACTAAGCGGAATCAAGGCTAAAGTTTGTCATCATTCGGATTATCAGCCGGACGATAAGCAGCGATGTTCGCTTTTGCTTTAGTCCAAGAGCTGATGTATTTTTGTGTGTAACTTTTTATTTCGTGTGGTATAATTCAAAATATACCATGTATCTGTCTTACTATTTTCCAAATAGTATAAAAACCAGCATAGGTAATAAGTAGTCTGTTGACATTTTGACCGTGCAATCCAGTCTTTATTTGTCAATGTTCAATAAGTATTTAGCCCAGCTTTGTTTCATAAAGTCTTCAATCAATCGATTTACTCATACAATGAAAAAATCACGATATAAAACTCAAGTGTACACTTCTTCACTTTTATAATAACAATGGCAATTTTTCTTAATAATTATTCTCATATGCTAAAAATTTGCATGTCAAAATGAAATTACAATGATATTTATCCATACGCAGTTTTTGTGAACGTTCGTACCGCGATGACTTAAATAACAAAGTGATCACCATCTGCCTGCGGCATAAGAAAAGAATTATCTAATCAAAAAAAAACAAAATATATCCTACTGTAGGATAATTCATTTAAGCAAATAAAAGTAAACATTTTTATAACTTAATTATGAGCATTTTGACTTTATCGGGCTTGTAACTTGTAACTTTGAATTGCTCTGCAGTTCAATATTTGTTTCAAAAAGTAGTCGTAGTCAGTCTGCTAGAAATTTGTACAACTTATTGTACATCGTAATGAGACGATCCTATAAACGGAATTAAGGTAAACGATTAAAGCAACTAATACGCAAACTTCCAGGATAACGTATAACCGGTTGCTGTCAGGAATAGGAATCCCCGTTGCCTGAAAATATTGACAAATTTGCTACTTTATATGGACCTTTTTATATCCGAGTTTAAAGAAGTCTAGTATCGATTTGCTTCAAAGACCCAATTTTCAAAACCTAATAAACGTATGTATAAGGTTTCATCATTCAATTATTTCAGCCTGCTATTAGTTTCGCATTCAAAAATGCTTTTGGTTTGTTCTTTGAGAAAAAATCATGCACCGCCCTAACATCGATAACAGCAAATAGTATTGCTGTGTGGCACTAAAACAAATATTTCTCAACATGTACAGACCTTTCTGTATCAGAAACTTCTCAACTGAGAAGGGAAAAATCAGAAACAACTACTTTGAGAGCTAATACTCCTACCAACATTGAATTATACTGTTTTTCCTGTTGAATTCTTGAGTATTTAAATTACTCCTTTATAAAAGATACCAATATTTTTTCATTGGCAATCCAGTAATTATTTTATTTAATCATGAATCTTGAGCTGGACATCTTCGTACAGATGCACCAAAAATAGTTCAACTGCATGTAAGTTGAAACTTTAGTACTCATAAAACTCATTACAACGGGTCGGTTAAAGAAACAAACTCTATGTGCCACTTACATAATAGGGTATTACGCTCAGCTAGCGTTTTTCACCTCAATTAAATAGCAGGTTAAAATTATTTAACAGGTTGAAATTCAGCAGAAATAAAGTAAAAATAAAATCACATTATTATGATGTGTGGGTCCTATCGTCTCATTCGAGTAGTATGTGTGTTGAATGTTTTAAATATCACCTCAGAAATACTTTATTACAAATGTATCATTTACCATTCGTATTCAAAAAAATAACTTGGGTCACTTTTTAAATCAGTTGTCATTTTTTTCCATAGTAAAATCAAGTTTAATTATTATTAGCCAATGCAACATTTCGACTTGTTATTCCATGTAGGTAAATTATCATGTGCATTTAGAAAAAAAAACATTAAAATTCATCAATCAGCAGTTTTCTTATCGACACCTTCGCGGCGATGCGACGAGACGAGTGCAATAAAGCAAGTCGGTCACACCGGCACGCGGCGTCAAATACAACTAATTAGTCTGCTTTACTTTATTTTCCACTAATGTCGCGATTTTTGTAAGCAACCAAATAATAACCTTCGATTTTTTATGTACTCTTAGTTTTGAACGGTGGAAACATATGGAAATCCTCTTTAACTCTGCACTATGCTTTTATTTAAAGCTGGTACCTACACATAATAAGTAAAAAATTATTTGTCGACAATTAGAAGTTTCATTCCGGCACACTTTTTGTCGTTATCGGGAATGCTTGCTGCCTCGACATCGAAATAACACAATCCGCTGTTTTACAGTGTGGATTTTATTTTTTAACTTTAGATTTAGAAGTCATGTAAAATTAATTTAATAGCATGCTGCAGTATGTAAAATTCATTTTTTTTTTCTCAAAATATTTGATTTTTCAGCTTAACTTTTATACAAACTTCTACTAAATAGAAATGCTAAAAGCATACATTTTGCTTTGAATATTGTAATCCACAAAATTGGGATACAGGGAATATTACATTTTTTAATTCGACTTGGTCGGCTGTGTCTCTATTTTGGTGTGAAGTTTTACGAGTTGATTTAAACATCGCAACTTTTCTTCGATAATCTATATTATCGATTTCATTTATGTTACTTGTCTGTAAATTAGGATGTAACATTTTCGATTGAACAGGAAAATCGGACTGAAACTTATTAGCAGTTTTTGATTTGCGTTTTTCTGAAATGCATAACATTGAATCCTTTGTCGTATTTGTATTGATTGATTCATTAACGTCGAATTTACCTATAACAGAATGCTTTAAAATAGGAACTGTTCTAAATCCCTTATTGACAATTTTAATGTATAAATTGTGCCCATTTTGCAAAAATGGTGTGTCTACACACAGATTTCTTGGACATAAATAACTGTCTCTTTTAATAAAAATGCATTTTGTTAAATCAGGTACATTATTCGAGGTTTTCAATCTTAACGTTATTTGCGTATTTGGTTTTACAATATACTTTTGAGCAACTTTTAATTTTATTACAGGTTTTACTGTTTTTTCGACGTCAGAAATTTCTACACCCATTAGATACTCTTTCTGAACTTGGTTTTTAGATGTAACATCTAAATCAGGTCGATTGAGATTAACTCTTACTTTATCGTTGTTGTTTGTTGAAAAACTCAAAATATTTTTATTGTAATCAATCATTGCGTTAAAATTTGATAAAAATTATGTCCCAAAATTAGAGGTTTAGAAAGATTTTTCACTACTAATGCTTCAATATCCAACTTTATGTTGTTAATTTTTAGAGTTACTTTCGAAGTACCAACTGGGTTAAAAGTATAACCTCCTACCGAAGTTAATTGGATTTTCTCTGATGATAAAGACATGTTAGTTATAAGATTTAAATCAATTAAGTTTGGTTCACATCCTGTGTCTAAAATTACATCAAACAAATTGTCTTCGTTATTTATTGAAGCTTTGATTGACAATAAATTGCTATCTTTACTGTTTGTCGAGTTTAGAGCAACTTCATCGACACTTAACATTGAGTTTTCACATTTACTAGGATTCTGATGTGTAGAAACATTCTTATTTTGTCCAAAATTGTAAAACTTGTTGCTACCTCTATTAAAATTTTTACATTTTGATGAATAATTATTTCTGGTATTACTATTTCTTATACCTTGATTTTGATCAAGCCTAGAATAATTTTGCTTTTCTCGTGACACATTTTGATAGTAGAAATCATTTTTCTTTAACTTGGTCCCTTTGTAATTATTATTTCCACAATAATTGTTGGACTGAAATTCACAATTTTTACAATACTTATTTGGCCAAGTACGATTAGTACTGTATTTGTCAAATTTGTTTTTCAACCGATCATTACGAGACCGAAAATTCATTCCGTCCGAAATGTAAAATTTACTTTGCCGATTCATTTGACTAAATAATACACGCTCTTTAATATCACTTATTTTCAAGACTAGTTGGTTTAAATCACTCAAATTTTTATTATTAGAGCTTAGCAAATAATACATTTCAAAACACGACGGATTTAAACCGTTTTCAAAATAATCTCTAAAAGTTTCAAAAGACATGTCTGGGTTAATTTCATTTGCCAAGGTAAGTAAGTCATAATAATAAGTTTTAATGTCTTCATTGTCCCGATGTTTACGCGTGTTTAATCTAAATTTCAGTTTACGAAATGGTTGGTCACCTGCGAATTCTTTTAGAAAATCTGTTCGAAATATTGCCCAAGTATTCAAAACATTTTTTGGATCATTTACATATTTTTGATACCAAACTTGTGCTGGTCCGTCCAAATAATTATTAAAATATGAAATCTTTAAAGAATAAGTCCAGTTGTTTAATCTTGCGGACTTTTCATATTTATTTAAAAATGTAATGGGGCAATCACTTGATGGATTAAACGTAGGTGGACACGTAAATTTAGGGATGGCCGGGGCTTTTTGTTCGGCCAGTGCTGTACGTAAAGTTATATTAGCCATTAATTTCTTGACTTTTTAACATAAGACACGATCGTTTCAGTAATACTGACTTGCTTTTAACAATTTAGCAAACAAATATTCAAAATGACAATGTAGGACAAAATTAATTATGCAAAAAGAAAAATATATTTTTGTTTTAAAGAGGTAATTTTCATTCACGATAAGAAAAATCAAAAATATTTTTTCTGGTTTAAAAATTCACTTTTTTTTTTTAGCAGTGTTTTTCATCTACTTGAAACAATTCTACCAAATGTCATTCTGACACAAAATCGGCGCCTCCACCAAATGTCATTCTGACACAAGGCCGGCACCTCCACCAAATGTCACGTTTAAATTGAAAAGCCCTTTTGGCCCAACAAGTTAAACGAGACGTGCGTTTATTACTTTAATAAACGCCTTTACCGAGATCTTGTTTCAGAGGTAGAATCAAACCACTTGGTAGAAAAATATAATTTAATAACTAAATAATAGTTAAAACTAATTGACAAAATGGTTGGTTTATCAACTTGGTGAATCGGAATAAAACCTTCAACATAATTCCCAAAGTAACACTTTAAACAATACCTTTTACATGCACAAAATATTACAATAACAAATCTGTACTTACATTTGTAAAACAATTATGAGGGCAGCTTCGTGGAGGGTTTGGCACTTGCGATTTATTATAGTTTAAGAGATGGTTTACTATTTAATTAATTTGTAAACCCGGTGCGGGTTGCAGAATTCAGGACGACTACATTCTGTGGCGTGAGCGGAGTCTTCTGGCTAGGTACTGCCTTCTCCGACGTGGTGCACAGAAAAACTGGATTGATTGGAATGAACTGATTGAATTGAACTGAACTGAACCCCTCTCTAGGGTGCAACCTCTTTTTTATAGCATTCCAGACACTGATTCCACCAATCAAAACTCCCAGACCTGGCCTCGTCTAGCCGACAACTCGTGACGACCTTCGACCATCGGTACTTGGAAAACATTCCACATTATTTCGCAATTCAGCAAATGCATCTTAATTGCAGTTGCACTCCGACCGCATTCCACAATTTTAATGTTTCCGCTCAAGTAATATAAACATTTTTTAATGTTTCCGTTCAAGTAATAAATTTGATTTATTATCCTTCGTGACAATATTTAATGAGGATGACCGAATCAGCTATCTCAAGCCTCTTCATAACACTACCAAACTATTTAAAGTGGACAATGAAGCCAGATCTTTGAAGATAAGTTTCCTACTGTATAGGGACAACAACAAAGGGGCCAAATACTTCCTTCAAAAGTGATGTGATTTAGCTTCAATGTGCTTAACTTCATGGACTATCATCACCGAGGGGTTTCATCAGTATTGCAACTAAAACTTAAAATGATTCAGTGTTGATATCTGACTTAAATCTCAAAATTTGATCTGACTGAAACGTGAAGAATGTTAAACTGGCTATAAAACCTCTTAGAAACCCCTTCTAGGCATATAATATGGACTTACACAGTCAAATTATCAGTCAGGTGACAAAAGTTTTTTTATAAAGGAAGGTATTATCGAAAAACCACCTTTTCAATTGAGCTATATAAATGAGCTGTTCTATTCTAGGTTTATTAACATTATAATCGTGTCATTTTTTCCACACACTCAATTGTTCCAAATAAAGCTTTGTACACTGAATGTTTGTATTAATTATTTTTTCACAGTTCAAAGTACAGTATACATTTTCTTCAAGCCAAAAGCTTCAGTACAATAGGTGGCAAAGAAAACTGGTTTTACCACATAAACAGTGATTGTTCCACAGATTGAGTGTGAGTGGGTGAACCTTTTACCATACAAGCTATGCTAAAAACAACTTTGTCTTAGTAACCTAATTTTTGTTTGGATAATAGTGTAATAAAGTTCCAAATTAGCAAAGGTAGGTAAAATGTAGTGATTGAAAGTCTCTAAAGAGAAACAACTTGTTTCTAATTTAATACACCATTTCACAGGACATACCTTTACCAATCAAATGTGAACTCGAGTTTTGGTTAATTTATTTTTGGTTAGGAGATGTTTTACAAGTATCCTTGTAGGTGAATGATGTTCAAGTTAACTAATAGAGCTAACTAAATATCAGTACTTACCTTACCCTGTAGAACTAAGTAAAAATCATTGAAAATCAGTTATAAAAAATGCCTTTTTATTAACATCATACAATAAAAAACCACTTAAACACTATGGTGTGTTGACAACACTACAAAACAGAAGGATACAATAAAACTAGCGTCACATAGGACACTAAATTGCATCACTTTTGAGGGAAGTATTTGCCCTCTTTTGTGGTCCCTGTATAGTAAAGCAACTTTTCTTCAAACATCTGCAGGACTTTGTAGTCGATGTCACTTTAAATCGTTTAAAGGGTTATGAAGACGCTTGAGATAACTGAATCGGTCATCCTCATTGAATATTTGCAAGCAAAACCAGTGTTTTCTTAAAGAGTTTTGCTACAAAGTAATTAAGTTGAGTAGACATTGAATGAGGTTATAAATGCAACTTACCAGATTTTTGGGCTGTGGCTAATGATAAAGTGTTTTTATCACGATTTATTTTTATTTTTTTTGCATTATGTGGGTAGTAACTCAAAATTATTACTAAATAAACTTGTTTTGAATGTTTTGATTACAGAATGACTGACGGCGATTTGTTATGATTTTGAAAGGTTGGTAGCACGGCCGGATATTAACTTTCCTTAACGACCGCTTGGCGCGAGATTTAAAATTTCCGAATTTTAAATCCGTTTTGCGTCTTAATGGTCAAATCTACGGTATTGGAAAAATTGCAAGTTGATAGCCGAAAATGTGCTCTACAACTTTTATCTAAAGCGTTTTTTCATTAAATGAACCGTACAGGCGCAAAAAAATCAAAACCGTTTTTCCATGTTGATCTCCTATGTCGAGGGTGCTCTTTGACACCTGGTATATGTTAAATAATACTTTGATAAGTTTTTATCTATTAAAAAAAGTTTACATCATGCTGTATATCAATACATTCTTGTATTTTAATGGCAGTAAATTAAAATAAACTACTATTTTACTTAAATAAAATGACGGTTAGTCCTAACTTAAAATATTGTTTGTCAGGTTTTCTCTTCTGCCATTAATTAAAGCTACTGGAATCACAAGTAATATTCACTTACTAAATTTCAGGGTTGCTGCTCAGTCCAGACACAGGCAATGTTATTTATGCCAGTGCATGTGATGGATGGCGTTTTACAACCAAAGACATTTGCCGCATGATAATAGATAAAGTGAAAAATGAGACAGTAGAGACCCTTAAGTGAAGAAAATGTGGAATTTTGATTTTTTGGGTGTTTCTACAAAGTTAAGGGTGGTGCTTGATGTTAGCATGAAAACATCTTTGTGTTTTTTACTTAACGATGTGGTTTTAAAAGGCTACACAGTGCATTCGAAATTAGTGGATATTTCATGTAGATTTCGTTGTTTTAATATGTTTTGACTTGTGATATTAAAAAGATGTTTTTGCAAGTTAGAGTAAACCCAGATCACCATCATCATGTTATGTTTTGTTGTGATTCCAAATTTTTCAAAGTTAAACCGTGGTTTTTTGCTTTATCGTTAAATGTCGGAGAACAACCAAACAAATTCGGCCGACAATGCGAACAAATTGGGACACGAAGACGACACTAACACAAAACGGGGTGACAAGAAATCCGTTTTTAACTTTTCTTTTCTTTTCTGCGAGACATGAGAAAAAACGTTTAAGGTAGGTCGTGTAAGCAGCTCTCGTCAAAGAAACAAGTAACCGTATCGGCACATGGCTCAAAGAGTCGCGCCCATCGTACGTCGACGAAGAAGATCGAAATTGCGACGTCGCCGCATATCGAGTAACCAAAACTTACGAAAAAGTCGCACTCGATAGTTGTCTTCCGAATCCAAATATTTTTCATTTCTGTTTTTGTAACCCGTATAAAAAGTTCAAAGAGAAAACAGATGATCAAAATCCGGACGTCGCACACTGGTAGGTTTTTTAAAATCAGTGGCATAAAAGAAATACTTGGAGTTTTATATATTTGGCTAAATATCATTCAAATGTCAAACCATGCTTTCAAAGAACAAGTTGGGTATGATAGAATGTCACATTCTTTTATTATTGTTTGACAGTGATCCGTCAAACTCAAATACATTATTTTTTTCCAGTAAATTTTTTTTGGTAACCTTACGAAGGTTTTGTTGTTATAATTGTAAAATGTAGTTCCAAATTAATAGTTACATTCAGTTATTATTGGTACAAGTAAGAGGAACAATATTATTAATTTGACGGTCCATAAATTATTTTTCTAGTTTAATTAGCTCTGGTGTTTCGTAAATGAACTGTAATTTTAAAAGACGACAAAAACGAAGCGATGAAGTCCCTTCTGGCCCTTCAAAACATTAGGACTGGAAAATCGCATTACTTATGTTATCTGCAGATGTCCAGACAGCAGTACGTTAGGTTAGTATAGAAACTAGAAACTATACTGGGTGTCTCAGCTTGTTTGAGCAAAACAAAAAACATCTTAAAATTTGGTGTCTCCTATCAGTTCATGGGAGGATTGAATAGAAAAGTTGGTCAAGTTGCATAGTTTAAAAATGTTACTATACTAGATGTTTCAAAAAACATTTTTTGCAGAGTCGAATGTCCCACGACCAACCAACTTATGCTAGCGTGCCTGGCATACGCGTATACGGAATTATGTGCGTAGACATTAAACGTACAGGCAGACCTTTAGCAATTCGCCCCAGCAATTCGTTTATATGTGATTACCAGAAGTCTATTTAAATCTGGTTGAATATTTATATCTATTTAATCACGAAATAAGATAGATAATTTTCGTCCAGTTTTCATAGCGCAATTAGTAGTGTAGTAGTTAGTATACGACCATGCAGGGTGCATGTGTTACAAAGTGCCACGATATTGTTTTAATTAGAATGAAGTTTAAAACTCCTAATATGCTACAAAGAGATGCATTTTAGATGAGTTAATTAAACACAAAAATCTAGCAGGTATGCCAAAATCTTTTTTAGGCTTAACGTCGTTTATGTATTTTCCTCAATCAAAGTAAATCTCAATTGTAGCATACTTTGGTACGAATACACCGTAAGTCATTTAAATGGTTTAAAATCTAACCACAGCTTCTAGCACTTAATTATTAAAAAAACACTTTAAAAACACGTGGAATGTGCAAAGTATGTACCAGGCCGGAAAGGCGGCAAACATAGTGAAAGAGATGAAACGACTCCAGATAGACATATTAGGATGCAGCGAAACAAGATGGCCAAATTCCGGTCACTGCGTCATAAACGAATATCACATGTATTTCTCTGGAGACAATACCACTAGAAACAAAAACGGAGTAGCAATAATTCTTAATAGTCAAACCAACATGACCGTAAAAGGATTTATCCCTGTTTCGAATAGGGTCGCGCTAGTCAAGATCAAGGCTAAACCATTTGACCTCAACATCATACAATCATATGCTCCAACATCCCAAAGCAATGAACAAGAAATAGAGGAGTTCTATGAACAGCTTAGAACTGCTTTCAAACACACAAAGAAGGAAGAAGTTAATATAATGCTGGGCGACATGAACGCTAAGATCGGACAGGGAAAGGTTGAGGATGTGGTTGGTGGTTTCGGGCTGGGAGTGAGAAATGAGAGAGGGGAACGTTTAATAGAATTCTGCCAAGAAATGGACATCACAGTTATGAACACTTTTTTTTAAACTACCGCCCAGAAGACTATACACATGGAGATCCCCGGTTGATAACAACAATAGAACAGTGAGAAATCAGATCGACTATATAATGATAAATAGAAGATATCGCAACGCGGTTGTCTCTTGTAAGACATACCCAGGCGCGGACATACCGTCAGATCACAACCTGCTACTAGCTCGTACTAAACTTCGATTGAAGAAGATAGACAAAAGGAAACCCTCAAAGGTTGCTGACATGCGAAAACTCAAACAGGATGACGTACTCCAACAAACAAAGGAGAGGCTAAACAAGGAAATCAAAACTATACTTGAAGACAGCAACCAAGAAACAGAAATAGAAGACCTATGGAACAAAATAAAAGTATCAATAACCTCCGTCACAAAAGAAGAGCTAGGACCGGATAGGACGGTAAAAAGACAACAATGGATGACAGATTCTATCTTGGAACTTATGGAAGAGAGAAGACAACACAGAAACAGAGACAATGTAAAATACAAGGAACTACACAGAAGAGTCCTCAGAGCAATTAAGGACGCCAAGGAATGCTGGCTAAAAGAAAAATGTGTCGAAATCGAGATCTTACTACAAAAACACGACAGCTTCAACCTCCATAAGAAAATAAAGGAAACAACAGGAAGACACCAAAGACGGGGTCAAGGAATAATCTTGGACTCGAATGACAACATCATTACCGAGACTGACAAAAAGCTTACAAGATGGAAGCAATACATGGAGGAACTTTTCGGAGACGAAAACATCGATAATATGCCCGTCAGAGTCGGCGAAGAAGGACCTACCATCACACAGGAGGAAGTAGAATCAGCTATTAAACGACTAAAAAACAACAAAGCTCCTGGGCCAGACCAGATTCATGGAGAAGTACTCAAACTGCTAGACCCAGAACAGATGAAACTGCTGACCAACCTCTTCAACAAGATTTACACAGGCGGACAAATACCAAATGACTGGCTGTTGTCAACATTCATTCCACTTCCCAAAAAGGCAAATGCAACTAAATGCTCTGACCACAGAATAATCAGCTTGATGAGTCATATCCTAAAAGCGTTCCTTAATATCATCCAAGCACGTGTATATAGAAGACTCGACGAGAGAATAAGCGATACACAATTTGGTTTCAGGAAAGAACTCGGCACTCGAGAGGCCTTGTTCTCCATACAGGTCCTGATCCAACGAGCACGAGACGTCAACGCAGACGTCTTTGCATGCTTCATAGATTTCGAAAAGGCCTTTGATAAAGTCCAACATGGTAAACTTATCTCAATCCTACGTGAATCAGGAATCGACGACAGAGACACAGATATAATATCAAAGCTATACCTACAACAAAGAGCCATTGTACAGGTCGAAAACGAAACATCTGAAGAGTTTAATATAAGGAGAGGAGTGCGCCAAGGTTGTATACTGTCGCCTCTTCTATTCAACGTATACTCGGAACATCTATTTAAAGAGGCATTGGAGAACATGGAGGATGGAGTTGTGATAAACGGGGAAATAATAAACAACATAAGATATGCTGATGATACCGTCCTTATAGCAGACACGGCTGAAGGACTTCAGAGACTCATAGACCGT
Organism: Ips typographus; assembly: GCF_016097725.1. Lineage (NCBI taxonomy): Eukaryota > Metazoa > Arthropoda > Insecta > Coleoptera > Curculionidae > Ips > Ips typographus. The sequence goes on along the minus strand of NC_138424.1, from coordinate 12,996,065 downwards.
GTAGAGACCGCATGCAACAGATATGGTATGAACATAAACTGTAAGAAGACACACATACTGATTGTCAGTAAAAACACCATTGGAAACTTACAGTTTACCGCCAACAATGTAGCTCTCACAGTAGCCGAGACAGTTACATACCTGGGCTGTACCTTGAATAAGGATTGGGATCACTCTCGAGAAATAAGATGCCGAATCGAGAGAGCAAGAGGTACATTCAACAAGATGCGTAACGTACTGTGCAGTCTATCTCTCAACATCCATACCAGAATAAGAGTTTTAAAATGCTATGTACTCTCAACCCTCCTATACGGGGCAGAAGCGTGGACCCTTACTGATGCCTCATCTAAACGCATAGATGCATTTGAGATGTGGTGCTATCGCCGCATGCTAAGAATCCCATGGATACACCATGTATCAAACGACACAGTACTGCAACGCATCGGTGGACAACTAGAATTCCTACCAAACGTCAAACGCAGAAAACTGGAATACTTTGGGCATATCATGCGAGGTGAAAAATACCACCTTCTTCAACTCATACTACAGGGAAAAATAGAGGGCCGAAGGTCAGCAGGACGCAGACGAATATCATGGCTGCGAAATCTGCGAACATGGACCGGAATGACGTCAACAGCACTATTCAGAGCGGCGGTGAATAGAGTGATTTGGACCAATGTGATAGCCAACATCCACAGAGGATAGGCACTTCAAGAAGAAGAAGAATGTTAAAGCGATCTTATGATCTGTTAAGTTGATACCTCTGCTTGTGGATCACTTTCAACTTGCTGACCTAGCAAACAGTGCCGGAAAATTCACTGTGCTGTACCTAGATCGGTAGATAAATACTTTAGCCTAAAATGCAGTCAAGTAATTAGTTAAAGTTGAGAATAGTAAGAAAAATAAAAGTTTTAAGATAAAAGTTAAACTGTTCTTGGCCATATTTAAAATTCGTTTTTGGCAAATATACACAACAGGTAAAATAAGTTCATCTAAATTTATGTTCACCCACGACAGTTTTAAATATGGCTAAAATTTAGGGATTTTTTTTCATCCATATAAACAAAATACAAAGGCTAAAGGAATACCTAATAATGCATAGAGAACTTAATTGGATACCAGGAAGTACTTGTATATATTAGGCACGCAGTAAATCAATAAACCATTAGAAGAATATTAAAAGTTGTTCTGTACCACCCAAAAACCCAAAATACAAAAAAGGAAACCCAAAATAGCTGGAACTACCAGGATACTGGTGGTGAAAATGGGTTTCATTAGTCGCACTTCTGTAGCCAGGAAAGCATCGTTAAAAAGTATTGTAAGCAGCTCCTTCTTCAGCAGAAATCAACTGGGGGCTAAACTCCTTCAAACATAGATTTCCAACCAATTTTAAATTGTCGACTATCACAGCGCAGTTTGTCACGGGTTCGCTACATATGGGTCCAGCCTTTAGGAAAGTTTGGAAAGCATTTCGAAAGTGCTGATCCAATAAGCAACATCGGTGCGTCATGTTCAGTTCCAGAAATATTTTGGGAATAATTATTTGTATTGTTGATAAGCAAGTTGGGGCCATCCGAACATTTTACCCACGCTCCAGATTTTATCGTAAAGGGTTGCCCATCCGGTTCCTACGTCCTCACAAGCCGTCTTAAGTTGAGATTTTAGCTGTTCTATAGCTTTATTTGTCCGTTGGCTTTTAAACACTTTTGGTTTCGGGGGTGGTGCTCTAGTTACCATGTTAAGTAAACAATATCGTTTCATTTAATCAATAAAGCCATATTGTTCATATTCTTCAATGGTAGTAAGCAATTCGTGGCTCTTACTAATTATTTCTGCCAGTGGTGAAGGTAATGAAACCACTTTTACAGACATGACGATTTGTTCGGTTTGGAGGCGTTTACCTTTCATATACTCAAAACATATATTAAGAACTGTTTCTCTTAATGCGATCATAGGTGGTGACACATTGAATTTAACTTTGGCAAATTTCATTTTTAGATCTTTGATACACTTTCTAAGTAAACCTCTCCAGCTGTGAGAAGAATTAATTCACCCGTTTCCTGAATCATTACTTGTATGCCGGAGTCCGTCTGGCTTAACAGTTTTAAGCCATGGCGTAAAACTGGTAGATGTTTTGGATCAAACTGGTTCAATTGCATAGCGCACAACGGGGAGCAGAACCTGATGCTCAAACAACGGCACTACATTTAATTGAGTAGATAATGTCGCGGTTCGATTTACGCCAGTGAGGACGCCGTCAATACCACAATTTTTTCCAGCAGGTACCCAATCCGTCTCAACCATGTCCTTTCCAACCAAAATATATAGTTTTTAAACATTGTTAAAGTAACAGATGCTGCGGAAACAGTTGAATATCGATACAGAAATTTTACATCAATTCCTAAAATTTGACGTAGAATGCAAATATCGGATAAAAAGTTGGTCATTGTGTTTAAAAAAAACATAAGTTTGGTTCGTTACCAAAATTTAGGACACCCTGTATAATAACTGCTTATCTAAGAATAAAGTAGACCTAAATATCTACTAGTTTTGTATTTAACGTTTTTTGCTAAAATCAAAATTAAGAAAGTAAGAGGGTGGTCAGAATTCAACCAATCAAGGACGCTGGTGCGGAAACAGTTGAATATTGTTACGGTCTGGGCCTACTATGCTCGATACTTCTTAACGAGCGCTCGCCTCGGGATGAAACCGATGCGCCGCAATATCTGGCCGGGCGCGTATTAAAGTAGGCCACAGTTAGGAAACGCTACCTGGAAGATTCTTGAATGATCAAGGCAACCCGCGAAGCGTTTTGCGGTCATTCTAGAACGTGATTTGCGAATATAAAAGACGCGGTCTCGACAGCAGTAGTAGTAGTGAATTTGGGAACGCGGTAAAGTTTAAATAGCGGAGTAATTGTGTAATTGTAGTAGTGTTTTTAGTAGCTGTGTTAATTATTGTACGGAGTGTTTTGAAGTGTAATAAATTTATTAATTGTTGAGTTAAACTGACTTTGTGTGAACCCACGGGAAAATCGTAACAATTGGTGTCAGAAGTGCGATCAGACTTTAGTGCGACGTGAATTGGAACTAAACTTCGGGTTAAAGACTTGTGTTCAGAACCGGACTTTTCGGAACAGTGGTGTGTTAAAGTTATTTTATGCCAATAACAAGACGTCAAAGTGCAAACATGGAGACCCAATTTGAAGCTATGCTTAAACAAGCCAAAGAAGAACAAGAAAAGATTCGAAAACGAAACAAGGAAGAACAAGAAAGGATTCGACAACAAAACAAAGAAGAACAAGAAAGAATTCGACAACAAGGCAAAGAAGAACAAGAAAAGATTCGAAAACGAAACAAGGAAGAACAAGAAAGGATTCGACAACAAGAAGAAAGAATACGACAACAAGACAAAGAAGAAGAAGAAAGAATTCGACAACAAGACAAAGAAGAAGACAGAGAGTGGCATGAAAAGCGTAACGTAGAAATATTGAAAGTTCTAGCGGGGACTAAAACAGAAATCCAAGAGTATGTAACCGATAGTCTCAGAAAGATGGAGAATAAAATTCAGAACGATGTTCGGGAGGACATTAATGATGTTCGGGAGGACATTAATAAAATTCAGAATGATGTCAAGATAAAGCTACGCGACTTAGAGCGGAAAATTGACAGCAGAGGAGCCAGCTCTACAGTGATCACCGGAAACGGGCTAAACAAGATCAAGCCTCCCACATACGACGGTCAAACTTCATGGGCAATGTACCAACTCCAATTTGAGGCCGCTGCAAATGCAAATGGATGGAGTAACGAGGAAATGGCTGTAGCACTAATAGTGGCATTACGAGGACCTGCATTGGAGCTGTTACAGACGGTGCCTATCGCCCAACGAAGCAACTATGAAGCATTAGTAGCTGCATTAGAACGTCGTTATGGGGATCAACATAAGAAAGGACTGTATCGAACGCAATTAATGACAAGACAGCAGAAAACTGGTGAAAATCTAGAAGAGTTTGAAACCGAAATTCGTCGCCTTGTGCATCTGGCTTACCCAGCCGTCCCGGATGAAATCCAAGAAGAACTTGTGGCACAGTATTTTGTAGATGGGATTCGAGATCCGGAGGTAAAGAAATGGCTGAAGATGTTCAAAGGGAGCAACAACAGCGAATTACTGATTCGAGCGCTGGAAATTGAAGCTGCGTGCAATGATTTAAAGCCAGAGCCTATTCAAGAGGAAAGAGTACCGCCAGCCGATCATGCTGCTACATTAATAGATGAAATTAAAGCAATGGTAGGCCAATTAGTGCAACAAATGGCAGCATCAGGAAATAGTCAGTCCACACAGTTAGAACGGTCACGTCCGATCACGAGAGTGGAGTGTTATCGATGCGGACGTACGGGACACATTAGAAGGAATTGCAGACAGCGGTCTTGTTCTCCAAACCCACAGTGTCGACGGAATCAGGACATCAGAACAAATCACTGGAACTCCTCTGCTAAAAGAAACATTACATGTTATGTTTGTGGACGTAAAGGACATTACCAATGGAATTGCAGACAGCAGTCTCGTTTACCGACCCCGCAGAATTGGCGTAACCAGGAGCAGGAAATGAAGAACCCGGAAGGACATTTACCGCGATATGTAGAGGATCGTCAAGCTTTTGATAGTGATTTAAGATACCGGAAAGGACAAATTCATAACGGTTGGAGGATTGGTCAAATCGCGATGGTGACAGATAAAGAGGCTACAAAAAGAATGAAGAGCAGCGTTTCTAAGGAGGACATAATAAAAGGACAGCGCTCAGACTCTGATTTGAAAGTAATCAGAAGATGGTTGGAGAAGGATTTGAAACCGGATTGGCAACAGATTTCCAGATATGGACCAACAGTAAGGGGTTACTGGTTGCAGTGGAATTCGCTTCGACTGCGAGATGACTTAATTACTCGCAAATGGGAAAGTCCAGACGGAAAACGCTTTGTTTACCAAACAATAGTGCCCAATTCCTGCAAAGAGAATGTGCTGCGAGAACTACATGACAGTCGCAGAGGAGGACACTTTGGAGTAAACCAGACTTTGGCTAGAATAAGGGATCGATTTTACTGGATTAACTTCAGAAAGGACGTTGAGGAATGGTGTAAACGGTGTGACCAGTGTTCGTTACAGAAGGGATCCAGCACAATTCGAGAACTTAAGAGAGAGAAGATGAAACCAAACAACAACCGTATGAAGATGACACTGGACCACAGACCAACTGGTGGCAATTATAAGGAAGGTGATGCCGTGTGAATGTTTCAACCCAGGAGGAGCAAAGGATTAAGTCAAAGATGGCAACGACACTGGGAGGGACCTTACAATGTGGTAAAAAGGTTAAACGACGTCGTGTACAGAGTCAAACGCAGCCCCAAAGGCAAGATGAAAATTGTCCATCTGGACAGACTCAAGAAATACCAGGGATTAGATGAAGCGGATCGGGACGATCAGCTTTAAGAGGGGGGCAGTGTTACGGTCTGGGCCTACTATGCTCGATACTTCTTAACGAGCGCTCGCCTCGGGATGAAACCGATGCGCCGCAATATCTGGCCGGGCGCGTATTAAAGTAGGCCACAGTTAGGAAACGCTACCTGGAAGATTCTTGAATGATCAAGGCAACCCGCGAAGCGTTTCGCGGTCATTCTAGAACGTGATTTGCGAATATAAAAGACGCGGTCTCGACATCAGTAGTAGTAGTGAATTTGGGAACGCGGTAAAGTTTAAATAGCGGAGTAATTGTGGAATTGTAGTAGTGTTTTTAGTAGCTGTGTTAATTATTGTACGGAGTGTTTTGAAGTGTAATAAATTTATTAATTGTTGAGTTAAACTGACTTTGTGTGAACCCACGGGAAAATCGTAACAATATCAATACAGACATTTTACATCAATTAGGCCTAGAATTTGACGTAGAATTCACATATCGGATAAAAAGTTGGTCATCGTATTTACAAAAACATAAGTTTGGTTTGTTACTCAAATTTGGGACACCCTGTATAATAACTGTTTATCTAAAAATACAGTAGACCTAAATATCTACTAGTTTTGTATTTAACGTTTTTTGCTAAAATCAAAATTAAGAAAGTTAAGGGGGTGGTCAAAATTCAATCAATCACCCTGTACATACATCAACTTCAGCAGCGGTACAAATGGACATCTAAATCAAACAACTTAGAAACGGGAGAAGTAGTAATCTTAAACGAAGATAACGTAAAACCAAGTCAATGGTCATTAGCTCGAATAACCGAAGCGCACGCGGATAAGGACGGAATTGTTCGAGTAGTGTCAATAAAGAAGCCAGGGGGAGTAATTACCAAACGGCCGATTCATAAGCTTATACCGTTACGTGGAGAATCAGAAAAAAAGGCAGTAGAATATGGAAATGAAAGAGATCAATTCAAAGGTAAAACAAGGTCAGCGAATTTTTGGAAGAAAGCCTTTGTTGCGATTTTATTCATATTAAGCTTAGTAAATTCAGCAGAATTTGCTTCAACCAGGAATGTACATTGAACATATTGGACAAGCAAAAATAGAAAGGGGAATCTTTCGAATTGACATAAAGCTGAATAAATCTGATATCAGCCACCATATAAAAAACATAAAAAATGTTACAGCCCAAATTCAGACCGTATGCCAAAATGTGGCAGAAATATCAGAAAAAACTGAATGCAACACATTAATTTCCGATATGCAATTAAAAGAAACTAGACTAGAGTGGGTTATAAAAGGAATATACGATGTTACAAGGTCAAGGAAACGGCGAGGATTACTTGGAAAACTGATGACTTCAATTTTTGGCGTAAAAGGCCTAAATGACTAAGTATACACCGACATTAACAATCTAGAAAAGAATCAACAACAATTAATACATGCATCTAGTCATCAAACTAAATTTATGCTGCAGGCACTATCTCAGTTTAACGACACCGAAAACAGAATTTACAGCAAGCTTAAGCAGTTTCAAAAAAGGTTATCAGAAGCCAAGCCGCTATGAGATGAAGCAAAGTTGGTTTCAAGCGGTGGACGAAAACAGACTTAGCATTCACCTTCTAAGCTCATATCAAGTTGGGAACAATTATTTAGATGAAGTATATGACTATTATAAAAGTCTGTCTGACATCCTATACAACACAGGCAACATATATTCAATGTTAACTCCGGGGCATATAAGGGAAATAATCCAAACCAAAACAACCAAACATTGAAATCCTACCTCAACCCATATTGAAAACTGAACTTGAGGAAACAGAAAAACAACTACACGTTTTTGTGTATTTTATAGTAACTGAGTTCAGCAATTTTACCGTAGTCAAGGTCAGTGCGATACCGTCTGCAGTGGAAGGCGACACGTATTTAACAATTAACCTACCTCAAGAATTGCTAGCTAGTGATTACAATGAACAAAAATATTTTCACATAAGTGAAGAAGAATTTAAGAATTGCATAGGAATCAGAAAACATTTATTCGTATGCTCACCGCCTTTAATAAGGAACATTGAAAACAGCCCGAACTGCATTTTAGATGAATATATCAACGAACTGAACATTCGAACTGTCCCGTTAAGTGAGTGAAAATTAAAGCAATACAAATTCAACTTTACACCAAAAATTCGTCGATTTTTGTGTCACCTGATTCATCAAAAGTTGCAATAACGTGTAACGGTAATAGAGAAGATTTAGTCTTAAATAAAACAGGAATCATTTCGATTTCATCAAATTGCATTATATCGACTAATAAAATATCTATAGCAGCTAGGCGCAGGAGGTTTTATCAAGCAGGTGGCGGTAAACTTGACTACGTCAATAAAGCAACCACCTCAAAGCCAATACGAAGAAAACATCATTCATCCTTCAGATGATTTTCGAAAGCTAAAGGAAATGGAGGAAGACATTGAAACCGAGTAAGGACAATATTGTCACGTTTTGGGGGTAGCGCAGGAAGAGAAACAACAAACGTAGCTCAAGTATGTCTCCTTTATTTGTATACTGACGATGATGCCTAACTAAATCTTACTCCCAGATTAAGAGGGCCGCTAGTACCGCTACAGGCGGGACGCCCATGGGACTCTCTCTACGAGGGGGTGCGTGGGGGTGTGTGTGTGTGTGAGTGTGCGTAAGGCCTCCTGATGTGCCGCCAAGCGGAACCCGCTCGATACGAGCAGGGAACCCCTATGTCCGACAAGCCCGAAGGATTTACTTTATGCACAGCAAGCCCCTCTTGGAGTGTCGCCAAGCGAAACCCGCTCGATACGAGCAGGGAACCCCTATGACCGACATGCCCTAAAGGACTTACTTTAGGTACTGAAAGGGTCAAGAGTCCCGACGGTCACCACTGGGTTGCGTAAGGACTCTAGTCTGTTCAGCCTGGATTTCCAAGAAGGTATCGAGCCGTCCGGGCACTAGGAAGTTCGGACTGATGCTCGATAGACCGACCCAGAGACCAGTAATCTTCGATGGCTTGAGACGCTGATTAAATACTCGTCTCATGACCCCAATTTGCCGGTCTCGCTGATTCGGCAGTGCACTGGGGGAGACCGGGGCCAGACTACGTAACGGAACATGGTGCAACTTATGTTATTCGTGACATCTCCCCCCTCTGAAGAGTGTTCGCCCCGGACACTTAACCCTAACTTAACTAAATAACCTACATGCCCCATGGCTTTATTTACACCGTGTGACCAATCGTAACTTATGTCCTATTACGCTCCCCTTGTTATCTCCCTTGTGGTTCTCCTGGAATCTGTTGCTCCTTCCTGGAGGGCGGCCTTACGCGGCTTCGTCTTGCCTAACTGTGCGCCAGAGCACCCGTTACTCAGTTCGCGGGTGGTGGCGCCCTCTACTGACTTTCCTCGTCCACTTCGAAGTGCGCGGGATGGTCGCTTGTTCCGTGAGTTCCTAGGTTGTGATATCCTGGCGGAAGAGGCGTAATGATTGGTCAACCTACTTAAATAATTGTTTAGACTATGTTAGCTTTATGAAATATACTGAGTTTGCACCCTACTTATGCAAAATGTTACCCTTACAACTTATTTTATTGTTCCACTTCCTTGCTTTCTACGTCTGAATCCACATCGGATATATCCCCCAAAGTCCATTCATCGTAAAATGGTAAAATCCTCCCTATGTGCACTATATCCGTTTTTTTTTCCTTTTTCCTGTTTTACTTCATAGTTAACTTCACTGAGTTTCCTTATTATTCTGTAGGGTCCGAACCATCGTAGCAGCAGTTTCTCACTTTTTCCCACTTTCCTAATTGGGATGAATATTTTCACCCTATCTCCTACCTCAAATTCACCATCTCTGTGATATTTGTCGTAAATGTCCTTGTCCTTTTCTTGTTTTTTGTGGATATTATCTACAGCAATTGCCCTTAACAGTAAAGCTTTCTCTCGTAATTCGTTCGTGTTCGACTCGTCCTCAGTTTCTAAAAGGGTGGCGTCCAGTGGGAGTGTGGGGTTCCTTGCGAATATTAGTTGAAATGGGCTAAAACGTGTCGTCTCCTGTTTGGCCGTATTGTATGCGAATGTCACGAAAGGCAGATACGTGCACCAATCTGTCTGCTCTGTGTTGCAGTATAGTGACAGCATGTCCGCCAACGTTTTGTTTAAGCGTTCAGTTAGGCCGTTGCACGAAGGGTGGTATGCCGTTGTAAAAGTGCTTTTCAGACCCATAATCTGTTGTAATTCCTGCACCAGTTCGGATTGGAATACCTTGCCCCTATCGCTGAGGATGCTTCTAGGAACGCCGTGAATTAGTATTACTCGTTCCAATAAGAATTTTGCCACAGGTCCTGCCTTCCCGTTAGGCAGGGCCGCTGTGATGGCGTATCTTGACGCGTAGTCTGTCACTACTACTATCGTTGTCTTGCCTTGGTTACTTTTCCGGAATGGTCCCAGTAGGTCTATCCCTACTTTATCAAATACTTTGCCCACTTTTATTGGCTGGAGTAAGCCCAATGGCTTATCATTTGTTGGCCCTTTTCTCGCCTGGCAGTCCCTACAACCTTTAACGTAATTTCTGACGTCCTTAGTCATCGAATCCCAATAGTATTTGGGAGTAAGTCTGCTCAGAGTTTTTGTTACCCCCATGTGTCCGCTGGTAGGTGCGTTGTGAGCTTCCCACAAAATTTCCTCCCTAAGTGACCGGGGGATCACGAGTGCGTGTTCCAGTCCTTCCTTAGTTTGTGTTGCTCTATACAGAACGCCCTCCCTCAGCCTAAAATTCTTTATTTTTCGCCGTGTCAGTGCGTCAACGTTTGTTGATTCGGGGTTGCTTATTGCTGTTTTAATTCTAGTATGGCCTTATCCTTATTCTGCAATTCTCCTATGTCTAACGTTGATATCGTGAAAGTGGGTATATCGTCTAATTCATCTAATTCGACTTCGCTCCATCCTGCCACCAGGTTCCGTGATAGGCAGTCCGCATCTTGGTGCTTACTGCCTTTTTTATAGACTACCGTGTAGTCAAATTCTGCCAACTTGAGAGCCCAACGTGCTAATCTTCTTGAGTGATCTTTTACATTGTGTATCCAGCATAATGCGTGGTGATCTGTTACGATTTTTACAGGGTGTCCATAAATCAGATGCCTAAGGTAGGTCATTCCCCAGACTGCTGCTAATAGCTCCAGCTCGCTGATCGAATAGTTCTTCTCTGCTTTTGACAAGGCCCGGCTTATATAAGCTATCGGGTGGTCTTGACCGTCACTGCCTTCTTGGAGCAGAATTGCCCCTATTCCATCTATACAGGCGTCCGTGTGCATTGTACATCCTATATTCGGATTGTAATGTTTTAATACTGGGGATGACGTCAGTTTTTCTTTCAGCAGTTCAAATGCTTTCGCCTGATCTTCACCCCAGCAGAACTTGTTCTTTTTTGTGGCCTCATGTAAGGGCCGTGCCAATACCGCGTAGTCCTTTATAAATTTCCTATAAAAATTGCATAATCCTAAAAAGCTTTGTAAGTCCTTTGTTTTCTTTGGTGTGGGGAATTGCTTAATCCCTGCAAGTTTTTCTTCCTCTGGGCTTATTCCTTCTTTGCTTACTGTGTAGCCCAAATCCTTATCTTTTCCTGCAAATATTCGCATTTACTCGGTTTTAAGGTCAGATTGGCTTCTCTCATTTTCTGGAATACTTTTTGTAATTTTGCTAAGTGTTCCTCTAAGTTTTCTGAATAAATAATAATATCATCTAGATATATTAGTATGTCCTTCCACTTTAAGTCTCTAAATATCTTATCTGCAAGTTGTTGGAAGGTTGCTGGTGCATTGCATAGACCAAAGCTTAACACGTTGAATTCGTATGATCCATGTCCCTGTGCCGTGAAAGCCGTGTATTGTTTGGACGACTCTTCTATAGGAATCTGCCAGTAACCCGAGAACATGTCCAAAGTTGTAAAGTACTTGGCATTTCCCATGTATGTGAGAATGTCATCGATTTGTGGTATCGGGTAACATGATTTTTTGGTGACTGGGTTTATAGTTCTTTTGTAATCCACGCAGAACCTCGTCGTGCCATCTTTCTTTTTCACCAGTACAACGGGGCTTGCCCACGGCGAGTGGCATGGTCTTATTACTCCGCAATTGAGCATTTCTTTTATTTGTGTGTCAATGATTTCTCGCTCGGATTGTGAGACTCTATAAGGGCGGCATTTCACTGGTTTATCTTCTGTTACTTCTATTTTGTGCTCTATCAGTTGTGTTTTGCCCATATATTTTGGTGACTTGCAAAATACGTCCCCATATTCAACCAGTAGACTCTCTAGTTCTTTTTTGAACTGCTTATCCGTAATGTGGTCCAGTTTGTGGTCTTCTAATGTCACTACTTCTTCGTCTATTCTCTGTGTTGTAAAGAGTGCTGTGGTGCTCAACCCACTGGGCTCTTCTAGCCGTGCCACCGTTGTGTCTTTGTAAATAACCCTTCTAGTTGGCCCTATGTTCTTGAGGGTCAATGATATAGAGTTTTCGGCTCTTTCTAGGTTGCATAGTAGGTTGTTGCGTACTAGCCATCCCTCGTTTTGTACTAATAACATCTCTGTAGATAGGGGTATTTTTGGTTCAGTTTTGATGGATTTTTTCTCTCCTGGCTTCAGAGTGTAATCTTCCTTTGCCTTCAACTTAACTATCAAGCGGTCATCGTTTTCTATGTAGTTCGGCAGGGTGTTCCAGGAGCTGGTTTGTGTCTTGGTCTTTCTTGGTCGGGGTTCTCTATTTTTTGAAACCAGTACCGTCACACTCGTTTCCTTGAAAGTCTCATACAGCAAGTCTTTAAGCTTCTCCCAATCTGACTCGCTGTTTGCGTTTGCGGATGTCAATCTAGGTATAGCCACCTTACTTATTTTATTTCGTATTGCCCAATCTTTCAATTTCCTACAGCAATGTTGGAGCGTATGAGTAGGGATATATTCGCTACCCTCTTCTTTTACTATCATCTGTAGGGTATGTCTGTTTTTCTTAAACAAACTGACCACGCTCCCTATGGGTAGCTTTTCTGTGTTGTAATCTGCCAAATGGTCCCTGATGGCTTTTCCCACTCCTCTATCTCTACTGGGAGCCGAAGAGACTGCAACGGCCCATGCAGTGCTGCTCGGAAGACTGAAGATGGACCCAGGTATTTCTTGGATCACTTCTCTCCAGCTTCGTGTTTTGCATGGTTTTTTGGATGCAGAATCTTGCTTTGCACCGAGCGGTATCACCAAATCTTGATTTAGGGTGAGTATGTTGGATATTAAGCAAATTGCTGCCTGCATTTCCCTTAAGAACTCCATGCCCAAAATAAGGGGTTGTGGTGTATTCTCCAATATCGTTGCTTTAATTTCTAATTTTTTCTTGTAATTGCCTCTGAGCTCCAGTGATGCCAATGTGTCGCCTAGACTTCTTACTTTCTGACCGCCAGCTGTCACAAGCAACGTGGGTGGGTCTCTGATCCTATGTTTTTTGTTGACCAGGAGATGGCTTATCACATTTAGTTCCGCACCTGTGTCAATAATCGCCGGTACGTAATAATCGTTCACAACAGCATTTATGTATAGTATCTTATAGCACGTTGTGCCCCGAGTGGAGAGGGTGACGGGACTTAGTTTTGCCACCCCCTGGAGTTTGGGTGCTGCTGTCTACTTCTACACACAGCAGCAAAGTGGCCTATTTTACCGCAGTTGTAGCACCTGAGCCTGTTGTCATATGTCCTCGTGGATTGGTACTGTCTTTCTGGATTACTGGCATGGTTTGTGCCATAGTCTCTCCTGAGCGGTGGCGGGGTTCTGTAAGGGCGGGGATTGCCAAAAGGTGACTGTCTTTGTTCTACTGGTCCAGCGGCCTGTTCTTCTATTTGATGCTGCGGTCTAAAAGTGAGCGGTGTCGAGAACTTTTCAGGAGCGTTATCTATTGTGATGCAAAGTTTTTTGACTTCGTCCAAGTTCCTAGGTGGGTTATTAGGAAAATTTGTGAGCCAGTAGTATTTAGCTCTTGGTATATCTTTTAGCCCACTCTGGAAAATATCTACGAATTCGTCGAGATCTACGTTTTCTTTGTATTCTTCGTATAGGACCCTTAGATCATAGAAATAATTCTTTGTCTGTTCCAGGTCCCTTTGCTTCCTTTGCCTTAACTTTGCAAGCAAATGGCGACTGTTGATACCGTCGCTAAACTCAGTCTTGAATGCTTGACAAATGTGTTGCCAGTTGCTGTCAGGGTTTGCTGCTTTATATTCTCTATACCAAATGTTTGCGGCGCCCTGCAGGTACGAGTGAAAGTATAGTATTTTTAACGCATCGTTCCAGCTATTGGCCACTGCCGTTCGCTCGTATGTGCCGATAAACTGAGGGGCTGAATCACTGCCCGGGTTGAACGTTGGTGGGCTGATGAATTGAGGTAGTGCGGGTGTTTTTTCCCCTGCCTCAACCGCCGAAATGGTAATGTCCGCCATTTCTCTTGACCCCTTCTTGCCTTCTAATGCTTTATCTCCTTTCTCAGGGTGTACTTGTGCTCCTGTCTCTATCACTGTATTTTCCAGATCGTTTTCTGGTTCTTGTGGCTGCTCAGTGTCTTCCCTTCTTGTATTTACAAGCGTAAGGGTTAGGTAATCTGTTTCTTGCATCCAAGGGTCTCCTACGCTTGAGCTCCTGTGCCTTGGTTGAATGGGGCTGCTAGGATTTGCTGATCTCAAGTTGTACGCTTTTCTCATTCCTGTTAGGGCGTACGGCTTGGTTTGGCCACAGATATGGAGATCAGTAGCCCCGGGATTCAACAAGGCGCCTCCACCATGTCACGTTTTGGGGGTAGCGCAGGAAGAGAAACAACAAACGTAGCTCAAGTATGTCTCCTTTATTTGTATACTGACGATGATGCCTAACTAAATCTTACTCCCAGATTAAGAGGGCCGCTAGTACCGCTACAGGCGGGACGCCCATGGGACTCTCTCTACGAGGGGGTGCGTGGGGGTGTGTGTGTGTGTGAGTGTGCGTAAGGCCTCCTGATGTGCCGCCAAGCGGAACCCGCTCGATACGAGCAGGGAACCCCTATGTCCGACAAGCCCGAAGGATTTACTTTATGCACAGCAAGCCCCTCTTGGAGTGTCGCCAAGCGAAACCCGCTCGATACGAGCAGGGAACCCCTATGACCGACACGCCCTAAAGGACTTACTTTAGGTACTGAAAGGGTCAAGAGTCCCGACGGTCACCACTGGGTTGCGTAAGGACTCTAGTCTGTTCAGCCTGGATTTCCAAGAAGGTATCGAGCCGTCCGGGCACTAGGAAGTTCGGACTGATGCTCGATAGACCGACCCAGAGACCAGTAATCTTCGATGGCTTGAGACGCTGATTAAATACTCGTCTCATGACCCCAATTTGCCGGTCTCGCTGATTCGGCAGTGCACTGGGGGAGACCGGGGCCAGACTACGTAACGGAACATGGTGCAACTTATGTTATTCGTGACAATATCACTGGAAATCCATAACTAAACATTCTATGTTCACAGGTGCACTGACATCAGCAGCGGTAGTACTTATTATCATGGCGGTCATAGTAGCAGTCAACAAATGCCGTCGGGCACTAACTACTACTAGATCTCAACCAACAGCCAAACATAAGACATTGGAGAAAAATCTTCCAATTGTACGGTATTATGAAATTACTTTTTGCAGGTTGACACAGTGAACGAAAATAACAGCCAAACATACTTGAAAACGATTAGAAAATATTCTGGTGGAAGAGTACTTGGTGTAACTCCAACTTCTGACAGTTACAAATATCAAAGCCACTCAACACCTAGTAACGTGTCTGTGATCCTTTTTAGAAAAAACCTGCAAAATGAATCGGACCTCACATTTCCTATAGATTCTGCTGTTACTGCCATTCACATCACTATCAAGCCTTCATTTTACATCAAAGGGGAGCTTACATCTCCGGGTGGTAATATAAATTAAATACAACAATACTTTGGTTGTGCCCTAATAATTTTTACAACAGGCTACGGGCTCTTATTTGTCTAAAAAGTTCTTGGATACAGTAAGATTTCCTGATGATCAAAAAGGTAAGTAAGTGAATGGAAGCACAAAACTTACAATGTAAATAACCACAGACACTGAGGGAACACTTTGATTACCAGGGCAACGACTATTAATGAACTATCAATATTAAATAAATGATATAAACCTTGACTAGTAAGCACATCATCACAAACACAAACTAATGATCGGAAAAAATTATAATAATAATAAAACTCCTTTATTCCATTTGACATACAAATATGTTTGGAATGCGTCACAAGTCAGATACGAACACTTAACACACTTAACAAAATAAAGTTCGACAGACAACAAAATAACAAATTAAACAGACTTTTCCATATTTAAGATCCACCAAAGTACTCAACTATACTATAAAATTCCCTCTCGATAAGGTATCGCTTTAACGCAATTTTAAATCTTCTGAAGTTAATTTCAGACTTTATACTTATAGGTAGTCTGTTAAAAATGTTTAGGCCCGCGATGTGAGGAGAGCCTTTACTGATTTCCAAACGACATCTAGCAGGCCGAAGGTCCATTCTAGCCCTTGTAGAGTAGCAGTGCATGTCCACGCCGGCAGAGAAACAATTTTTATTCTGATGTACAAATTTACAAATTTCATAAATATAAATTCCCGTGAGTGTCAGAATACCCAGGTTACGGAAACACCCTCTGCATGAAGTCCGATATCCCGCCCCCATAATGCATCGCAAAATTTTCTTTTGTGCTATAAACACTCTCTCAGAAGTCGGCGACACACCCCAAAAAATAAAACGAAAACAAATTCCGTAGTGCAGTCGTGAACCTACATAAGCGTGATACACATTTATAATTTGCCGAGCGGAAAAAACAGTTCTAAGGTTTCTGATAAGGAAACAAAAACTACCGAGTTTAGACGACAAGACGTCACACTGTTCTTTCCAGTTTAATTTGTCATCAAAGATGAGCCCTAAAAATTTTGTAGTATTAGAATGTGAAACTAATTCATCTCCAACTCTCAAAGACAGAGCAGGATAACTCTTACTCTGATAAGTATGAAATCTCAAAAAGACGGTTTTCTGAATGTGTAAACAGAGAGAGTTATTGTAACACCAACTTCTGAATGCTTCCAAACCCGAGCCACACCTGTGCTCTATATCATCTGCATTATCGGCCACAATGAACGAAGAATCGTCAGCAAAAAGTGTTGTATCCATCTTACTGCCTATCTCCGAAATAAGGTCATTGACATAAGCAAGAAACAAATAAGGTCCCAATACACTACCCTGCGGTACCCCCGTATTTATTGGCAGTAAACAAGAACGCTCCAATTTTACTCCTCCTGCGGGGTTGGTGTGGGTCACTACCACATACTGATACCTATTTAACAAGAAACCCGACAACCAGTTCAAAGCTGGTCCCCGAACACCGTACGTCTCTAACTTTGCGAGTAAAAGCTTTATGTCGACGCAATCAAAAGCTTTACTGAGATCGCAAAAAACGCCCACTGTGCACTTTCCCTGCTCCAAATAATGTATAAGCTTTTCGTAAAAGTGTTGAACGGCTGTCATAGTAGAACAGCCCTTTCTAAAGCCAAATTGTTCAGGGAGCAGGACATTGTTAAAAGAAAAAAAATGTTCTAATCTATTTAAGAACGCGTATTCTAGAATCTTTGAAAAAACAGGTGTTAGGGCTATTGGTCGGTAATTATCCTTAAGGGTATCATCACCCTTCTTAAAAACAGGGACGACCTTATTTATTTTAAGGATTGAAGGAAAGTAACCTTCAGTAAATGATAAATTAACGAGGTACTTTAAAACTGGTAGCAATGGATAAAACGTCTTCCGAGTCATGTAACCGGAAACGTCGTCAAATCCCGTTGATCGTTTGTTTTTAATTTTATTTGTAACAATGTCATACAGTTCTTCTTCTGTTATTGGTTTTAAAAAGATAGTAGAGGAGAGGTTATTTTTTGAATTGGTGCTTTGTTGAACTCCCGACCGAATATTTTTGATTACTGATTCGGGAGCCTGCTTAAAAAACTTATTGAACTGCTCAGCTATCGCTATCGGATCACTCACCATGCAGCCGCCAATCGAAAGTTCAATATTCTTACGTAAAGGAGATTTGTTAGTGACTTTCGTCACAACTCTCCATGCTTCTTTGACGGGATTGTCAGAACACGATATTCGAGATTGATAAAACTGCTTCTTAGAGCGGGATACCAACCTTACATGCTCTAACTTTTTGGTTTTATATAATTGATTGAGAGCGGGATATTTTGTCTTGAGTTTAAATAGATCTTTCAACCTTAAACCCGACTCTACTACGTTTGGGTTTATCCAAGAATTTTTTTTAGGTCGCACAGTTATACGCTTTAAAGGAAAATGTACATCAAAATAGTGACAGTATAGATTATAAAAATTTTCGATAGCAATTTTCGCGGTTGTCTCTTGGTAAACCGAAATCCAGTCTTCACGGAATAAGTCATCAGAAAATGCGGCCATGCTTGCGTCAGAAAAGACTCTCCTCATAATTGATTGCGGCCGCTTGTTATTGGGGTTAGAGCACCCAATACAGACATTCAGAGATCTATGATCGGAAAAGTTGTTGTCCTGAACAGACAGAGAAACCAATGTACTACTGGTGTAAAAGTGGTCCAAAGTATTATTGCCTCTAGTGGGCTCGTTCACAAAATTACCCGAAATGCCGTAAGTAATTAAAATATCACGTAATGCTATGTAATCGTTCGAATCCCTGTAATGGTCTATGTTAAAGTCGCCAACCAAGGAAATCTGCATTCGCTTCGGTGGCTTAAATAAACTATCTAAAACACAAATAATCTTATCACAAAATAGTTTAAAATTACTTCCTGGAGATCGATAACAGGTCAGTATAGCGCATGATACGATACCATCGAGGTCATCAATGAGAATACCGCTTATTTCAAATTCTCTCTCGATACACATGGTCGAAAGGTCGAGAGGTGATGCGCAAATGTCCTTATGACAATATACAGATATTCCACCGCCCCTCTGAATGGATCGACAGTAATGTGATACTAAATTGAAATTTTCAAAATTAATTGACCTTACACTATCCCTGCTTGCCCAGGTTTCACAAAAACACAAAACATTTATTTTATTTGACAGCCCAACGGCAATCAAATCAGCCTTTTCTTGGCTGAGAGCTTGACAATTGCTATAATAAATATCATACCTAGTGTTGCTAATTGTTTTGGTAGCCGTTCTCGTTTGATCCTTACTCAGACGAGGTGAGATGATTCTCGACCTTATTGCTCTTTGCGCTTAGTCTTTGGGTTATATACAAAATAAAGACACAATCTGCGTTAATGCTTTGTTTACTACTTTAACTTGCGAGATCAAAATGCTCTAAATGTGTCAGACGAAACATTGTTGCGCAATTTAGGCTGAATACTTGAATAGATCCGCGTAGTGAAAAACCTAAAAATAGGTTTCAAACATTTCCTCCACGGTCAAGGACAAAGTATGTACCTTGTACTGGTACCCTGCGTATATAAAAGAAAGTGCAAAGATTTTGAAATAAATAAATATATTTTCTAGGGAATAACTCAGTAAACAAGGATATTGTTACGGTTTGGGCCTACTTACTCGATTCGGGATGGAATCGAAGCGCCGCAATATCTGGCCGGGCGCGTATTAAAGTAGGCCACAGTTAGGAAGCACCACACCTGGAAGAATAATATTCGAGGCAAATCGCGTTGCGTATTTAAAAGACGCGGTGTTGACCGCGGGAGGAGTAGTGAATTTGGGAACGCGGTAAAGTTTAAATAGTGAAATAATTGTGGAATTGTAGTAGTGTTTTTTTAGTAGTTGAGTTAAGTATTGTACGGAGTGTTTTAAAGTGTAAATAAATTTATTAATTGTTGAGTTAAACTGACTTTGTGTAAACCCACGGGGAAAATCGTAACAATTGGTGTCAGAAGTGCGATCAGACTTTAGTGCGACGTGAATTTGAACTAAACTTCGGGTTAAAGACTTGTGTTCAGAACCGGACTAGAGATTTTTGGAACAGTGGTGTGTTAAATTTATTTTATGCCAATAACAAGACGTCAAAGTGCAAATATGGAGGAACAAGAAAGGATTCGACAACAAGACAAGGAAGAACAAGGAAGGATTAGACAACAAGAAGAAAGAATTCGACAACAAGACAAGGAAGAACAAGAAAGGATTCGACAACAAGACAAGGAAGAACAAGAAAGAATGAGACAACAAGATATGGAAATGCGTCAAGAAGATAGAGAGCGTAACGTAGAAATATTGAACGTTCTAGCGGACACCAAAACAGAAATCCAAGAGTATGTAACCCATAGTCTCAAAAAGATGGAGTGTGATGTTCAGATTGATGTTCGGGAGGACATTCATAAAATTCAGAATGATGTTGAGATAAAGCTACGCGACTTAGAGCAGAAAATTGACAGCAGAGGAGCCAGCTCTACAGTGTTCACCGGAAACGGGCTCAACAAGATCAAGCCTCCCACATACGATGGTCAAACTTCTTGGGCAACGTATCAACTCCAATTTGAGGCCGCTGCAAATGCAAATCGATGGAGTAACGAGGAAATGGCTGTAGCACTGGTGGTGGCATTACGAGGACCTGCATTGGAGCTGTTACAGACTCTGCCCATCGCCCAACAAAGCAACTATGACGCATTAGTAGCTGCATTAGAACGACGTTATGGGGATCAGCATAGGAAAGGAGTGTATCAAACACAATTAAAGGCAAGACTGCAGAAAACTGGTGAAAATTTACAAGAGTTTGAGGCCGAAATTCGTCGCCTTGTGCATCTGGCTTACCCAGCCGTCCCGGATGAAATCCAAGATATAGTATTTTGTAGATGGGATTCGAGATCTGGAAGTAAAGAAAATGCTGAAGATGTTCAAAGGAAGCAACAGCAGCGAATTACTGGTTCGAGCGCTGGAAGTTGAAGTTGCGTGCAATGACTTAAAGCCAAGGATCAGGGCCGTGACTATTCAAGAGGGGAGAGAACCGCCAGCCGATCATGTTGCTACATCAATAAATGAAATTAAATCAATGGTCGGCCAATTAGTGCAACAAATGACAGCATCAGCAAATGGTCAGTCCACACAGTTAGAACGATCACGCCCGATCACGAGAGTGGAGTGTTATCGATGCGGACGTACGGGACACATTAAACGAGATTGTCGAGTAAAGATACCGTCCCGCTCTCCAACGAGGGACGTACAACCATCCAGAAGGGACCAGGAAAACTCCCACTAGTCAACATTACGGGGCGAATGTTGACTAGCGAAGACAAAGCCCCCAGAATTATCTCCATCAGAAGCCTGGGTAGATCAATGGGAAGCCTGAACGTAGATGGAAAGGTGGATGCGATGAACGTTACTTTTACTTTGGACACCGGTGCGGCAGTATCTTTGATCCGGTCAAACCTTGTGGATAAAAGTCAAATTAAGCATTTACGAAGAAGTATTCTCCTGCGCACTGTGACTGGAGAATCGGCTAAAGTTTTAGGAGAAATAACAGTCAAGATTTGCCTTGGAAGGATTACGTTTTACCACACCGTGTTAGTAGCAGACATTGAAGATGAATTTATTCTGGGAATGGACCTGATTCGTCAACATGGATTTTCTTTTGATCCCGAGCAAAATATCCTAAGGTTTGGAAGTGAAGAGTTCATTCTGTCAACCAATCACCGCTATGAGTCACCCATTAATGTTTTGGCATCTCAGACAGTAAAAATAAGCGGCAATTCCGAGCAAATAATCATTGGACATTTGGAGCAGAATTCTGGGAGCTGTGTTGGACTTGTACGAAACCCGGACCGACCAGGAAGATGCCTCATTGGGAAATCACTTGTAAATGGAGGAAGTGAAGTCCCAATTAGAGTTGCAAACATTTTTCCAGACGACGTCAAAATCAACAAAGGCGAAATCATTGCGGTATTTGAGCCTGTAGTCAAAGTAACCAATTGCGATGGCTTACCAGAACAGGAGGAGCAGTTGGGGGAAAACAAGCTCTTAAATGAACTTGAAAAGACCTGGAAACATCTGTCAACACCACAACTGAAGAAGGCTCGGAAACTGATTTTGGACCATGCTAGCATATTTGGAACACCGAACAATATGGGAAAAACTACCATTGTAAAACACCGAATTAACACCGGCAATGCACAACCGATTCGACAACCACCTAAGAGACTACCAATAGCCAAACAACAGGAAGTGCAGGAATTAGTGGACAGGATGCTTGACGACGGAGTTATAGAAGAATCCTGCAGCCCTTGGTCATCACCTGTTGTTCTGGTCACTAAGAAAGATGGATCAAGCAGATTTTGTGTAGATTACCGAAAACTGAATGACGTGACCAAAAAGGACAGCTATCCACTTCCCCGTATCGACGACACACTGACGACTTTGGCAGGATCCTGTTGGTTTTCTACTTTAGATTTGAAGAGAGGGTACTGGCAAGTTGGCATTGAGGAGCAAGATAAGGAGAAGACTGCTTTTTCTGCTGGAAATGGGCTGTACCAATTCAATGTGATGCCCTTCGGACTTTGTAATGCTCCTGCTACGTTTGAAAGACTAAGGGAAATTGTGATTCGTGGCCTTAACTGGAAGACTTGCTTGGTTTATCTGGACGATATCATGGTGATGGGGAAAACTTTTGAAGAACATCTGAACAACTTGCAAGAAGTATTTGCTAGAATAGGTGGTGCCCATCTTCGATTGAACGCCAAAAAGTGTTGGTTCTTCCAAAAGCAAGTCGAATTTCTTGGGCATGTGGTGTCGGTCGACGGAATTCAGACGGACGACAAGAAGATACAAGCAATTAGAGAATGGCCAGTACCAAAGGATAAACACGAACTCAGAAGCTTTCTAGGACTTGCCACCTACTACAGACGGTTTGTGGAAGGATTTGCCAACATCGCAGCTCCGCTACATCAACTTACTGAGGACAAAACACCCTACTGTTGGAATACCCAATGTGATCAGGCGTTCAGAAGGTTAAAGGCATCACTTTGCTCCAGTCCCATCCTCAGTTATCCACAACCAAAAGGAAAGTTCATTTTAGACACAGATGCCAGTAATTCTGGTATTGGAGCTGTATTGTCTCAAATCCAAAACGGAGAAGAACATGTTATAGAATACTTCAGTAGGAAACTTACCAAAGCAGAACGGAACTACTGTGTAACGAGAAAAGAGCTACTGGCAATAGTAAAATCAGTCGACCACTTTCACAAGTACTTGTACGGACAGAAATTTTTGATAAGGACTGACCATGCAGCACTCAAGTGGCTCCTCGGAATGAAACAACCGGAAGGGCAAGTAGCAAGATGGCTTGAAAAACTCCAGCAGTATAATTTCAACATCAAGCATCGACCCGGAAAGCTGCATGATAACGCAGATGCTCTATCAAGAAGACCTTGCGCCGAAGAATGCAAACATTGCCAGAAAGCGGAACAACGTGAAGAAGTTGTGTCCATCAGAATGGTTCAGCTGAAGACCGATGATGAATGGAGTCCCGATGAGATTAGGAAGGATCAACTAGAAGACAGCGACATAGGCCCATTGTTGTTGAGAAAGGAACAAAGCGAGCCAAGACCAACATGGCAAGAAATCTCTAGCAAAGGCCTGACGTTCAAAGCACTTTGGGCTCAGTGGGACTCGCTTGTGGTTGAAGGCGGCTTGCTAAAAAAAGCTTGGGAGAGTGCCGATGGAAAAGAGATAAGGAAGCAGCTGGTAGTTCCCAGAGAAAGGGTCGACCACGTACTGGAGGAAATGCACAATGGAAAGACTGGTGCTCATTTGGGAGTAAATAAGACTTTGGACAAAATCCGACAACGCTTTTACTGGGTGAACTACTGCCAAGACGTGAAATCATGGTGTCGACAATGTTCCATTTGTGCAGCTAGCCACGGACCACAGACGAGATCCCGGGGACCTATGAAGCAGTACAACGTAGGATTGCCGTTCGAACGTTTAGCCATAGATGTCGCTGGGCCTTTTCCTGAGACCAACAGAGGCAACAAGTACATTCTTGTTGCCATGGATTACTTTAGCAAATGGCCTGAGGTGTTTGCGATTCCAAATCAAGAAGCCAGCACAGTCGCTGATATTCTCGTCGAAAATGTCTTCAGTAGATTTGGTGTGCCGTTGGAGTTACATTCTGATCAGGGACGAAACTTTGAGTCCAAGCTCTTTCAGAGGCTCTGTGATCTGCTAGGCATTAGGAAGACCCGAACAACGCCGCTTCATTCTCAGTCGGATGGAATGGTCGAGAGATTTAATAAGACCATAGAGCAACATCTCTCGAAGGTTGTTGATCAGCATCAGAAGGCTTATAGAGCAGCAGTCCACAACTCAACGGGACAGTCACCATCTAAAGTTCTGTTTGGTCGAGAACTTCGACTTCCATGTGATGTGGTGTTCGGATCTCCAACAGGCCAAAGCACGAACATTGAGAACTACGTTGACGAGTTGCAAGACAGATTACTGAACATCCATGATCTGATCAGGGAAAGTTTGAATCTAGCTAGCGATAAGATGAAAGCTCGTTATGATCTGAGGGCCAATTCGGGAGGGTTCCAGAAGGATGATAAAGTTTGGTTGTTTAACCCTCAGAGGAAGAAAGGCAAATCACCGAAATTAACACCTGTTTGGGAGGGACCTTACAATGTGGTAAAAAGGTTAAACGACGTCGTGTACAGAGTCCAACGCAGCCCCAAAAGCAAGATGAAAATTGTCCATCTGGACAGACTCAAGAAATACCAGGGATTAGATGAAGCGGATCGGGACGATCAGCTTTAAGAGGGGGGCAGTGTTACGGTTTGGGCCTACTATACTCGATTCGGGATGGAATCGAAGCGCCGGGTCTGGCCGGGCGCGTTTTAAAGTAGGCCACAGTTAGGAAGCGCCACACCTGGAAGAATCGTTAATATTCGAGGCAAATCGCGAAGCGTTTCGCGGTCACTCTAGAACGTGGTTTGCGTATATAAAAGACGCGGTGTCGACCGCGGGAGGAGTAGTGAATTTGGGAACGCGGTAAAGTTTAAATAGTGAAATAATTGTGGAATTGTAGTAGTGTTTTTTTAGTAGCTGAGTTAATTATTATACGGAGTGTTTTAAAGTGTAAATAAATTTATTAATTGTTGAGTTAAACTGACTTTGTGTAAACCCACGGGGAAAATCGTAACAATATGTTGAAATTAGGCGTTACCGGCGATATAAGTCATATAACCGACGTCAGCTTGTTAGATAGTAATGGCGAGACATTGTTGAAAAATATAAGTTATAAATTCAACAACGGCCATCTAAACTATGTCACTGAAAATAGAGATAACACAACGGATATTGGAAATAAAAATGCCATTGATATATTAAGTAAATCGCGACTCGCAGAGCCTTTGTATACTTTAATTAAAGGAAAGGATGTTAAAGGTCTGTATTTTAAAAGCGAAATTAGTGTCGAAACTATAAATACATTTACAGGTCACTACTTTCAACGTTTGAGTTACTTTTCTAGAAAAAGCGACATTTACCCTCTCCAGTTAATTTCAATTGAAGTTGGGCTGGGATCTAAACTATTTACTGCGACAGATGCTCAAACATGGGCCCAAATATATTTCGAAGTCACCAACCATGGAACAACGGCTCAATATATTACATACCAATGTACTCATTCTAGAGCCATTTTACACAGACTGCCAAGCTTTCAGTAAGCTTATAATTGTTAGTAATTATAAATAATAAATGCATCATGTTCTTAGGAGCTATTTAGAGCCACAGGGACACACTATGGTCATATTATCAATACTAACCCGTTCAGGAAATTATCAAGACGAAATCAGTTTTATTGTAAAAAGCGGTTAATAATGGATGATACTGCTCCGGAATTGGAATATCATTAAAAAAGTGACTGCACAGAAGTCCTTTTTTCCCAGTGTTATAAAGGCATTTGGACAATAGAGGTTGTGGCTAGAGATGTAGACTCAAGTTTTTCAAACTTTATTACTTTAAATTTTTAAACTTCAGTTAATATTGATTTTGTTACTGCAGGCTTAATGCGACTAAACAGAATCCCCAAAGGCTTATACGTCCCATACGGATACACTGTAGGTACTAAAAATTCAATTACAGGAAATTCAATTGCAGGTGAGCCCTGCTGCAATCCTGATTTACAACTAATAGCAGTTGATCGACAAGGCAATCAGAAAAGCTACAGTGTTAATGCTTATCGTAAATTTCCTGTACAGCCAACTTCTGTATTTTAACAGTTTTCATTTGCAGAAACTCTTCCAAGCATCGGAGTAATAGCTGCCATAGTACTAGGAGTAATACTTTTCATTATTTTACTAGTAGTGCTTATTATTGTGCTAATAAAAAAGTGCAAGTCTAGAAGGTCATACGAATTGCGGTCTTACAGAGGGAGGAGGATCTGACAATTAATTCAAACTAGCATAGCAGAGCAAAATCAGATGAATCTATGGGATACTTTAGTTCTGGAGTTTTCTGATAGTTTACGCAGTTCCAGTAATGCTAGAAGAAGTAGCAGCAGTACGTAATGACGATGTGTTTTATGTTTTTGGAGAAATTTTACTACTTTGATATAACATTTGTAGAATCTTGGGTGCTTTTATTTTATTACAAATTATTTACCCTTTAATTAGATTAATTTTAAGGCAAAAGAAGGTAGAAATGATAATTCTCTCAACCTAAGTAAGAGGGTTCATTGGTCATATGTTAATTTGAGAGTTGAAACCACTGAGTTGAGCATTATAGGCAGTTTTCCAAGATATATTGAAAGGTTGGAAGGTAAGTAAAATGAAAACAACAAACAAAAAGAGGGGGTGGCACGTTTTGGTGGTCATACGCATATAATAATGCATACCCTATCAAAAAAGGGTAGTTTTAATCAAAATTTACCTACAAAATTCCGACATTTTGGTGAAGCAAAAAAAAAACGTTTTTTCATGTAGATTATTCCACTTAGCTCTTGTATTAACCATGCCTGCTACTTAGATGTGGGATATTTTTATTATATACCACAGGTCATTTTTGAAATGACAAAAATATAACCAATTATCCCTTCAACAAAAGATGAGATGTTGGTCTAAGAGACTTGCATTGACTACTCATTAGTACAAATAACTAATATACTAGATTATTAGAATAAACAGTAATAATTATGCTTTTTTGTTATCCATGTTACCCTGATAATTACATTTCCACATTTATTTGTAGCTGCATTTTGTTGTATTTTACAGAAATTTCTGTCATTGAATAAAATTATGTGTAAGGACTAATGAATCTTACTTTGGAAAATAAATAATATAATTTTGTTATTTGATTAATAATATCAATATCTCTAATATAGAGTATTTATTCACTTCTTTTACAATGACCTTAATTTCTCTAACAAATATTGCTCTAGCATGATAATGGCATGATGATCTCCTATGGCATTGATTGAGGGTATACTGAAAGAGATGATTATGCAACTCAAAGAACCCATAAATTGCAAATCTTTTACTTTTGATGGAAATAATGATTTAACACCTGTTAAGTCAAGGAATTGTTATACTAAGTTTCAAGATTCTTCTTTTCAAATTAAAACTTTGACAAGTTGAGTGAGCAATCATAAAAGGCACACAGGAACTTGTTATTACTCATAGTACAGTAATAAACAAAACTAGCTAAATAGCAAAATTAATTTAAATTGAAAAAGTTTAATTTTAGTACTCAAATTATTTACAGGAACAATATTTACTACAGGTTTTGGTGGTGGTTTTTCCATAGCAGGGAGCAAAATAGCATGTTGTGTGAAGTCCTCGTAGGTACTCCCTGTCACTGAAGGACTAAAAAGAGTATTTTTCACAAATTTCTTAGGATCATTCATATTTTTTTAATAACTTCTATTATTGTATGTATACTTAACTATATAGTAAGTGAACCGCTGGAAAGTTGGTAGCTGGACACATTGGCAGGCAGCTGGGCGGAGCCTACAAATAATAAATATTCTTTAAAATTAACTGTTTTATCGATCTGTCAATAAGTTGTAGTTTGCGTTATTTCGAAAAAAGGGCGCTAACTGCTAACACCAACTACAAAAATGCGCAAAAGTCCAAAAACCAAAACCGATAGTCAAAACTATGGTCAAGATCAATTGGTCAAAGCAATAAGCAATCTTCAATCTTCATCTCCATATGGTAGCTGAAAAGAGAGCACCATCTTATGTTGGGGTACTGGGTGACAGATGGCGTTGTAAAAATGACGTCTGGACGGACAGAAAACCAGTCGTGGCACCATCTATTGAGTGTAGATAGCTTCAGCTGATGAACATCTAATGCTTTTGAGATAGGAAATCACAACACCATACAGTATAGATTAATAAGTATTTATTTCAGCGCCATTTCTTAACAGTAGATGTCACTGTACATTCGATTTTCTACTAAATCTGAACTAATTTACCTCACAAAAGCAGTTCCTTGATTGGGGTTGTTTACACCTTCGAACCCTAATCAAAGACCTAATATTTATGTATAATCATAAAACATCAACAGTTGTACCCTGGCCAAGTAGATTCTCTTAAATTAGCTTGAAATGGACATAAATAAATGTCTTGAATTGTGCTTGTGGCAGGTAAAGCCAATATTCTTAAATCTCCTGAAGGATTAATCTGCGAAGCGTTTGATACTCAACTAGTTGAATAGCGTGGTTGTCCATACGAATTGTAATTCACCGTAGTGATCAGTGGCGGCTCGTAGTAAATTTGAAAGGTAGTGCACAAAAAGAGGGCCAATTAGCGCCGCAGACGAAAAATTTTTTGAGACCACGCCCAAAATTCCTACAATTTTAAAATATGTAATTGTTTTCAAATATTGCACACTAACGTTAGGAAATACTGGAGGCATTTTAAAAAGTCGCGAAGAAAAATAACACGTGACTGATAAGAAAAATCCCGAGTGCACGATCTAATTGTGCACACGGGCCAGCTTAAAACATCGACTGACTCTAGACAGTCGCGGGGTACAGAGGGGGCGGACGGCGGAAGTTCGGCCAATCAGATTTACTATACCCATGAGCTGTGCACTTGATTTTACCACGGCACACGGTGCACGGTGGCGGCGATGATCCGTAATTCGTCCAGATTTCGTTTATTTATTAATAAAAGCTGTAGCGACCAGGTATGCAGCCCACCGTACAAGCCGGTGTAAGGCGGGTTGCAGGGACTTTAAAGTGACAGACTGACGTTTGACAGTGCCTTTTCGGAAGAATTGACAGAACTGACGTGTGACAAGGGAGGATTAAGAAGGTTGTTGTGGACGAATGTTGTTGTAGTTAGTTTTTAATACTTTAAAATTAGAAATAAAGGATTTAAAACGTAAACCGGCTACAAAGTAGCTGCCCAACGTGGTGCCGGTAAATCCTTTTTCGTGTATTAGTGTTTTTCTCAGACTTTTCGGAGCAATCTTGTTGATTCTCTGCGTCTGCTTTTCGGCTTAGTTTGCCGCCAATCACCAACGTTTTGGTGCCCTGTTAATGGAAAAAGACAGTTCCCGAACTCAGCGATACCTCAGACGTGAATCTGCAAAAAGCCAACAACCCAACGTTGAATTATCCACCATGGCAACCAACATCGTAATGACACAGGAATTGTTACAACAACTGCTTGCTGGAGTAATGACAAACGTTCCCCGTAACGTGGAACCGGTGCCTGCACTCATACCAGAAGGAAACTTTGTGGACTGCAAATCGCGCTTTTCGGGCAAACGTACAGACAGTGTTGATGCCTTTATCGATGGCATTTCAGTGTACAAACAGTGTGCAAATGTATCTGATGCAAATGCACTTCTCGGTTTATCCATGCTATTAGACAGTGATGCTGCAACCTGGTGGCAAGGTGCAAAAACAACTGTGACAACATGGAAAGATGCCATGGAAGCTTTGCAACATGCTTTTGGAAGAAACCAGCCTCCATATCAAATTTACCGTGAACTGTTCTCCAAAGAACAAGGTAAGGAGCCTACAGATATATTTGTGAATAAAGCAAGAGCCCTTTTGTCCAAATTACCATCAGCTGATGAGCCTATACCTTTAAAGAGTCAAATTGACATGATATATGGCCTATTACATAGTCGTATTAGACGAAATGTCCCACGTGATTCCATTAATTCTTTTGAAACGTTAATTACAAAAGCTAGAGCTGTTGAAGCTAACTTCTCAGAAAACTTTGACAGTAATCTCAGTAACTCTTCGCCCAAAGTGAAAGATGAGGAGAAATTTAAACTTTCACGTCCGAAATGCACATTTTGCCATAATTTTGGTCACACTATTGAAGCATGTCGTAAATATGCGTCT
The DNA here is from genome assembly GCF_016097725.1 of Ips typographus. NCBI lineage: Eukaryota > Metazoa > Arthropoda > Insecta > Coleoptera > Curculionidae > Ips > Ips typographus. The sequence continues at coordinate 12,966,183 of NC_138424.1, read as the reverse complement.
ACAAAACCTACGGAAGTTGTCAATACTTCCACCTCGAGTTCCACAGCGAAACCCAGTTTTTCTTGCTATGGATGTGGACTTGCTGGTTACCTTCGCAGTAACTGTCCACAGTGCCGAAGAACTCAAAGACCCGGTCCATCTGAGACCAATTCTGTGGATGTTTTAAACCTTGAAATTTGCTCAAGTTCATATTCAAATGAAAAACCCCTTCTTGAGATTGAAATTGCAGGATTGCGAGGCCTTGCTACTGTCGATACTGGAGCAAAGTACAGTATTGCCGGTGAAAAGCTGTATCAACATCTAAAACAAGTTAGCTGTCCCTCTACGAAAATAAGTTTGACAGTTTCTTTTGCAGATGGGGAACCTCGTAATGTACATGCTGTTCGCTTCGAATGTCAAGTACAAGTGCAGAGCAAACTTTTGACAATGTTCTTTATTGCAATGCCTGAGTATACAAACTCAAAAACATTACTAGGATGTGACTTCATACAAATGTCAAATATTATTTAGGATATACCTCGAATGAGATGGGCCTTTGCAGAAGAACCTGGAAATTTTCACAAATTTTGTACACCACCATCTCAGTCGAATCACGATTGTGAAATTAATATTTTAAATCAACACCTACACCTTCGAGATGATGAAGCTAGTGGAGACATAATCGAGGATGAACAACGCCTGCAGCTAGAAAATTTAATATTACTCAACAATGATGTTTTTGAAGTTTTTTCAGAACCGACTCCGTACGCAGAGCACTCCATAAATCTAACTTCGACTGAACCAACGTCATCGCCGCCCTATCGCATGTCACCTATGAAGAAGGAATACCTGAAAGAGGAGCTCGATAAAATGATTCAGGAAGGAGTAATCGAAGAGTGTGAGTCTCCATATTCAGCGCCAGTGGTTTTAGTACCCAAAAAGAACGGCAAACTGCGCGTTTGCGTGGACTACCGTGCTTTAAATCGCATTACTATTTCTGACTGTTATCCAATACCACGAATGGACGATCTTCTTCATGCCACCGGATCTACTCCGTTTATGTCTACTATAGACCTGCGGTCAGGATATTGGCAAGTGTCAGTGAAACCCTCCGATAGAGACAAAACTGCTTTTGTCTCTCCATTTGGCACTTTTCGTTTCAAGCGCATGCCTTTCGGGCTTAAGACAGCACCAGCGACCTTTCAGAGGTTAATTGACAAATTTCGAACAGGATTACCTGATATTACAATACTTGCTTATCTCGACGATATTATTATATTATCGCCATCTTTTCAGAAGCATATTGAGGACCTAAACAAAGTGTTTGCAAGACTGAGGCAATTTAAACTTACTGCTAATCGCGAGAAGTGTTCGTTTTTATGTGCAAATGTAAAGTACCTTGGACACAGACTTACACGTGAAGGCATTGCAGCGGATCCAGATAAAGTTACTGCCATAGCTGACCTACCACCGCCAAGAAATGTAAAGCACTTACTTAGCTTCATACAAACTGCCTCCTGGTTTCGACGCTTTATTCCAGAGTTTGCTGGAACAGCAAAGCCACTTACGGAATTGACTAAGAAGAACGCTGTGTGGAGATGGGGACAGACTCAACAAAACTCGTTTGACACTTTGAAACGACTACTTACTAGTGCCCCAATACTGCGTCAGGCCGATCCAACTCAACCTTATGTGCTACGAACGGATGCAAGTTCATACGCAATCGGAGCATGTCTGCTCCAGGGGGAGGGACCTAACGAACGCCCTGTTGAATATGCAAGCCGTCTTCTCACGCAAGCCGAAAGGAATTACTCTACAACGGAGCGTGAAGCCCTAGCAGTCGTGTTTGCTGTTCAAAAGTTTCGAGGATACATCGAAGGATGTAAAATCCGCATACTCACAGATCATCAGCCACTACGTTGGTTGATGACACTTAAATCTCCAAGTGGACGTTTAGCACGATGGGCCTTATTGCTACAAGGATTTGACTTAGATATTGAATATACACCAGGACGATGTAATGTGGTTGCTGATACATTATCTAGGCCGCCATGCACCGAGGAAGCTGAATTTTGTGGTATTTGCTCAGTTACCATCGACCTGCCTAAAATGCCACTTGAAGACCTGCGTAAGAAGCAACTCAATGATCCTGATGTTGTTAAAATCATTAACTGTTTCGAAAATCCTGAAAATCAAGTTGACCTAAAACGATGGACAGAGCGGGGATTCATTATGATGAATGGCGTGCTTTATCGTTACTCGTCTGATACTGACTCGGAGGACGCTCAACTTGTAGTACCAAAAGAGAATATTTCAGAAATTCTCTTCGAATGTCATGACTCCCCAGTTGCCGGTCATTATGGCCTTGACAAGACATTGCATCGAGTTTCATCCAAGTACTATTGGGCGACTATGAGACGCGACGTCACGAACCACATTAAGAAGTGCATCCAATGCCAACGGTTCAAACCAGACAACAGAAAACCAGCTGGCTTTCTGCAGACTCCTGTGCTAGCTCAACGATTCGAGGTGTTGTCCGTGGACTTGTTTGGTCCGCTTCCGGAAGCTGAAACTGGAGAGAAGTGGGTGTTTATCATTGAAGACCCTACCACCAAATGGGTTGAACTTTTTGCACTAAAGGTAGCCACCGCCGAAGCCTGTGCACGAGTGCTTATAGATGAAATTATACTTCGCTATGGAACACCACGGCGCGTCATAAGCGATAATGGCACCCAATTCGTTGCAGAAGTAATGCAGTACGTCGCATACACCCTAGGATTCGTACAAAATCTTGTGCCGCTGTATCATCCGGAAGCCAATCCGGTCGAGAGACGAAATCGTGATCTCAAAACGCAACTGGCGATATTAACGCAGCAGAATCATCGTAAGTGGAATGAACATTTACCATCTATCCGATTCGCGATAAACAGTGCCCGGAACGACGCAACTGGATTTAGTGCTGCACAGTTGTGCTTCGGTCGGGAATTGCGCACACCGGGCGAAGTATACCGAGACTTTCGTGGGGTTATCGAGAACGAAAACTTTAACCATCAAATCGGTTCATATCTTCGAGTGATTGCAAACAATCTGTCGCGTGCTCGTGAAAATTGCGAACGTCGCCAAGATGCCTCTAAAGCACTCCAGGACCGACATCGTCGTGAAGGCGAGAACTATCAGCCAGGCGAAAAAGTTTTAATAGATGTTCATGCCTTAAGTAAGGCGTCCCTGGGTTTCAGCGCCAAATTTGCGCCTCGTCGGGACGGACCTTACGTTATCCTGAAGAAGATATCACCAACCACCTATCAGATAGCTGAAGTAGGTAAAACTGATACGCCTTTGGGAACCTATCACGTATCGGCAATACGAAGATTTGTCGGGAATGACGATCCAGATCCACAGCCCGTAGTCCCTATCCGCAAAAGGGGACGACCTAGGAAGAACACCATTTAAGTTGTTGGATTCTTCCCGGGACGTTGCAGAATCCAAAGGGGGAGGATGTAGCGACCAGGTATGCAGCCCACCGTACAAGCCGGTGTAAGGCGGGTTGCAGGGACTTTAAAGTGACAGACTGACGTTTGACAGTGCCTTTTCGGAAGAATTGACAGAACTGACGTGTGACAAGGGAGGATTAAGAAGGTTGTTGTGGACGAATGTTGTTGTAGTTAGTTTTTAATACTTTAAAATTAGAAATAAAGGATTTAAAACCTAAACCGGCTACAAAGCTTATTTATTTCCAAGATTAATACTTCGTATTAATAGAAAATTATTTCAATCATTATGAAATTTATAATAAAAACATGCATTTTTGGACTCAAAATTTGGGAGTGCACGTGCACATGTGCACTTATTGAGGAGCCGCCACTGGTAGTGATAGTACTGGATTGTGATTGACCAGTAATCGGGTTGATAGAGGAGCATCTAGCGATAGTCAAAATACACGAAGTTATATTTTTATAAAGAATTACTTGATCCTGTTGTTCTTCAGCAGGATTGTCCTGGCTTGATTCAGAGTAACATTGACTAATCTGAAAATGAAAGCATTAGAGAGATAATAATATAAAAACTAACGAAACATGAGTATTGGATTTAATTCTAGGCGATAAGATATTATTAGAATACCATCAAACATGCTGCAATGTCATTCTTGTTCAATATACAAGGCGGTTTTTTTTAATTATTAAATTTATAGCGATAATCAAACAAAAGTAGTATGACGTCACAGCTGAAAAACTTGGCAAGATTGACAAACTGCAAATGTGTAAGCCACTCAAAACAACGTAACCCTTCCAAATAAAAAGCCTATAAAATCATATTAGAACTTTCAGAGTCTTCTAAATACTACTGAAAACCACCCAAAAATTGCCAGAAGTCTCTAGAAGTTTTTTAAACCCTCCAAGAAATTTCTAAAATTGCCACAAACCTCAAAAAAAAATTGAAAATGCCAGGGGCATCTAAATACCACTCAACAAGCTTGAGTGGTTGAGTTATGTTAAGTAAGCTTTGTTCAAATCAATGCTTTAATTTACTCCAGTTCTTCATAAGTACCTTTCATAAAATTAACATAGTTTTTAAAAACAATAATTAATTCTTCCTTCATTGCTCAGTTAACCGGTTTTAATAACCAGCGATCTAAAAGCGGTAATTTTCCAACTGTAAAATTTCCCGGAAGTTACACGCCATGAAAGGAAAACTTTCAACAAAAAAAAGAAAAATCCCCGTCCTTACTGACATTCCTTATTAAACCCGTAAATTTCGATAAGTCATTCAACTGCAAAATTTACGTTCGCATTAATTATTAAATTGATTAGGTACTTTTTCTGGAAATTTATTCTTGGTTGATAATTATTTTAAGTAACAAATTATGATAAAAACAGTCAAGCTATGAAAACAAGATAATTTACATATTACATATTTATGTAATACATAATTTTTGATAAGTATATTATTCGTATGTACTAATGATTAGTAGCGTTAATAATAGTAATTATTAATGTTTAACTGCGGTCTGATCAATGTGTTTGTTAAGTACACATTTCCTATAGATTCTGCTGTTACTGCCATTCACATCACTATCAAAGCTTCATTTTACATCAAAGCGGAGCTTACATCTCCGGGTGGTAATATAAATTAAATACAACAATACTTTGGTTGTGCCCTAATAATTTTTACAACAGGCTACGGGCTCTTATTTGTCAATGAAACTACTAGGAACCCAATTAAATTCTCTAAAGGATCTTTTTTTGATGACATGGATGGAGGTATGGAAATACATCTGAATTTTTCGACAACTACTATATTAATTGTGGGAACTTGGAGATTAAAATTGAAAAACCAGCAAGAGGCTTATAATGTACTGTTTTTGCTTTTACTAAAAAGTTCTTGGATACAGTAAGATTTCCTGATGATCAAAAGGTAAGTAAGTGAATGGAAGCACAAAACTTACAATGGAAATAACCACAGACACTGAGGGAACACTTTGATTACCAGGGCAACGACTATTAATGAACTATCAATATTAAATAAATGATATAAACCTTGACCAGTAAGCACATCATCACAAACACAAACTATTGATCGGAAAAAATTCTCGACCTTATTGCTCTTTGCGCTTAGTCTTTGGGTTATATACAAAATAAAGACACAATCTGCGTTAATGCTTTGTTTACTACTTTAACTTGCGAGATCAAAATGCTCTAAATGTGTCAGACGAAACATTGTTGCGCAATTTAGGCTGAATACTTGAATAGATCCGCGTAGTGAAAAACTTAAAAATAGGTTTCAAACATTTCCTCCACGGTCAAGGACAAAGTATGTACTTTGTACTGGTACCCTGCGTATATAAAAGAAAGTGCAAAGATTTTGAAATAAATAAATATATTTTCTAGGGAATAACTCAGTAAACAAGGATATGTTGAAATTAGGCGTTACCGGCGATATAAGTCATATAACCGACGTCAGCTTGTTAGATAGTAATGGCGAGACATTGTTGAAAAATATAAGTTATAAATTCAACAACGGCCATCTAAACTATATCACTGAAAATAGAGATAACACAACGGATATTGGAAATAAAAATGCCATTGATATATTAAGTAAATCGCGACTCGCAGAGCCTTTGTATACTTTAATTAAAGGAAAGGATGTTAAAGGTCTGTATTTTAAAAGCGAAATTAGTGTCGAAACTATAAATACATTTACAGGTCACTACTTTCAACGTTTGAGTTACTTTTCTAGAAAAAGCGACATTTACCCTCTTCAGTTAATTTCAATTGAAGTTGGGCTGGGATCTAAACTATTTACTGCGACAGATGCTCAAACATGGGCCCAAATATATTTCGAAATCACCAACCATGGAACAACGGCTCAATATATTACATACCAATGTACTCATTCTAGAGCCATTTTACACAGACTGTCAAGCTTTCAGTAAGCTTATAATTGTTAGTAATTATAAATAATAAATGCATCATGTTCTTAGGAGCTATTTAGAGCCACAGGGACACACTATGGTCATATTATCAATACTAACCCGTTCAGGAAATTATCAAGACGAAATCAGTTTTATTGTAAAAAGCGGTTTTCAAACTGTACAAAAGAAAGTATTGATAGATGTGGGAGTACAAATAATGGATGATACTGCTCCGGAATTGGAATATCATTACAAAAGTGACTGCACAGAAGTCCTTTTTTCCCAGTGTTATAAAGGCATTTGCACAATAGAGGTTGTGGCTAGAGATGTAGACTCAAGTTTTTCAAACTTTATTACTTTAAATTTTTAAACTTCAGTTAATATTGATTTTGTTGCTGCAGGCTTAATGCGACTAAACAGAATCCCCAAAGGCTTATTCGTCCCATACGGATACACTGTAGGTACTAAAAATTCAATTACAGGAAATTCAATTGCAGGTGAGTCCTGCTGCAATCCTGATTTACAACTAATAGCAGTTGATCGACAAGGCAATCAGAAAAGCTACAGTGTTAATGCTTATCGTAAGTTTCCTGTACAGCCAACTTCTGTATTTTAACAGTTTTCATTTGCAGAAACTCTTCCAAGCATCGGAGTAATAGCTGCCATAGTACTAGGAGTAATACTTTTCATTATTTTACTAGTAGTGCTTATTATTGTGCTAATAAAAAAGTGCAAGTCTAGAAGGTCATACGAATTGCGGTCTTACAGAGGGAGGAGGATCTGACAATTAATTCAAACTATCATAGCAGAGCAAAATCAGATGAATCTATGGGATACTTTAGTTCTGGAGTTTTCTGATAGTTTACGCAGTTCCAGTAATGCTAGAAGAAGTAGCAGCAGTACGTAATGACGATGTGTTTTATGTTTTTGGAGAAATTTTACTACTTTGATATAACATTTGTAGAATCTTGGGTGCTTTTATTTTATTACAAATTATTTACCCTTTAATTAGATTAATTTTAAGGCAAAAGAAGGTAGAAATGATAATTCTTTCAACCTAAGTAAGAGGGTTTATTGGTCATATGTTAATTTGAGAGTTGAAACCACTGAGTTTTCCAAGATATATTGAAACGTTTGAAGGGAGTGGTAAGTAAAATGAAAACAACAAACAAAAAGAGGGGGTGGCACGTTTTGGTGGTCATACGCATATAATAATGCATACCCTATCAAAAAAGGGTAGTTTTAATCAAAATTTACCTACAAAATTCCGACATTTTGGTGAAGCAAAAAAAAAAACCGTTTTTTCATGTAGATTATTCCACTTAGCTCTTGTATTAACCATGCCTGCTACTTAGATGTGGGATATTTTTATTATATACCACAGGTCATTTTTGAAATGACAAAAATATAACCAATTATCCCTTCAACAAAAGATGAGATGTTGGTCTAAGAGACTTGCATTGACTACTCATTAGTACAAATAACTAATATACTAGATTATTAGAATAAACAGTAATAATTATGCTTTTTTGTTATCCATGTTACCCTGATAATTACATTTCCACATTTATTTGTAGCTGCATTTTGTTGTATTTTACAGAAATTTCTGTCATTGAATAAAATTATGTGAAAGGACTAACGAATCTTAACACCTGTTAAGTCAAGGAATTGTTATACTAAGTTTCAAGATTCTTCTTTTCAAATTAAAACTTTGACAAGTTGAGTGAGCAATCATAAAAGGCACACAGGAACTTGTTATTACTCATAGTACAGTAATAAACAAAACTAGCTAAATAGCAAAATTAATTTAAATTGAAAAAGTTTAATTTTAGTGCACAAATTATTTACAGGAACAATATTTACTACAGGTTTTGGTGGTGGTTTTTCCATAGCAGGGAGCAAAATAGCATGTTGTGTGAAGTCCTCGTAGGTACTCCCAGTCACTGAAGGACTAAAAAGAGTATTTTTCACAAATTTCTTAGGATCATTCATATTTTTTTAATAACTTCTATTATTGTATGTATGAACTATATAGTAAGTGAACCGCTGGAAAGTTGGTAGCTGGACACATTGGCAGGCAGCTGGGCGGAGCCTACAAATAATAAATATTCTTTAAAATTAACTGTTTTATCGCTCTGTCAATAAGTTGTAGTTTGCGTTATTTCGAAAAAAGGGCGCTAACTGCTAACACCAACTACAAAAATGCGCAAAAGTCCAAAAACCAAAACCGATAGTCAAAACTATGGTCAAGATCAATTGGTCAAAGCAATAAGCAATCTTCAATCTTCATCTCCATATGGTAGCTGAAAAGAGAGCACCATCTTATGTTGGGGTACTGGGTGACAGATGGCGTTGTAAAAATGACGTCTGGACGGACAGAAAACCAGTCGTGGCACCATCTATTGAGTGTAGATAGCTTCAGCTGATGAACATCTAATACTTTTGAGATAGGAAATCACAACACCATACAGTATAGATTAATAAGTATTTATTTCAGCGCCATTTCTTAACAATAGATGTCACTGTACATTCGATTTTCTACTAAATCTGAACTAATTTACCTCACAAAAGCAGTTCCTTGATTGGGGTTGTTTACACCTTCGAACCCTAATCAAAGACCTAATATTTATGTATAATCATAAAACATCAGCAGTTGTACCCTGGCCAAGTAGATTCTCTTAAATTAGCTTGAAATGGACATAAATAAATGTCTTGAATTGTGCTTGTGGCAGGTAAAGCCAATATTCTTAAATCTCCTGAAGGATTAATCTGCAAAGCGTTTGATACTAAACTAGTTGAATAGCGTGGTTGTCCATACGAATTGTAATTCACCGTAGTGATAGTACTGGATTGTGATTGACCAGTAATCGGGTTGATAGAGGAGCATCTAGCGATAGTCAAAATACACGAAGTTATATTTTTGTAAAGAATTACTTGATCCTGTTGTTCTTCAGCAGGATTGTCCTGGCTTGATTCAGAGTAACATTGACTAATCTGAAAATGAAAGCATTAGAGAGATAATAATATAAAAACTAACGAAACATGAGTATTGTTTGGATTTAATTCTAGGCGATAAGATATTATTAGAATACCATCAAACATGGTGCAATGTCATTCTTGTTCAATATACAAGGCGGTTTTTTTTAATTATTAAATTTATACCGATAATCATACAAAAGTAGTATGACGTCACAGCTGAAAAACTTGGCAAGATTGACAAAGTGCAAATGTGTAAGCCACTCAAAACAACGTAACCCTTCCAAATAAAAAGCCTATAAAATCATATTAGAACTTTCAGAGTCTTCTAAATACTACTGAAAACTACCCAAAAATTGCGAGAAGTCTCTAGAAGTTTTTTAAACCCTCCAAGAAATTTATAAAATTGCCACAATCCTCAAAAAAAAATTGAAAATGCCAGGGGCATCTAAATACCACTCAACAAGCTTGAGTGGTTGAGTTATGTTAAGTAAGCTTTGTTCAAATCAATGCTTTAATTTACTCCAGTTCTTCATAAGTTCTTTTCATAAAATTAACATAGTTTTTAAAAACAATAATTAATTCTTCCTTCATTGTTCAGTTAACCGGTTTTAATAACCAGCGATCTAAAAGCGGTAATTTTCCAACTGTAAAATTTCCCGGAAGTTACACGCCATGAAAGGGAAACTTTCAACAAAAAAAAGGAAAATCCCCGTCCTTACTGACATTCCTTATTAAACCCGTAAATTTCGATAAGTCATTCAACAAACAAGATTAGGTACTTTTTCTGGAAATTTATTTTTGGTTGATAATTATTTTAAGTAACAAATTATGATAAAAACAGTCAAGCTATGAAAACAAGATAATTTACATATTACATATTTATGTAATACATAATTTTTGATATTAATGTTTAACTGCGGTCTGATCAATGTGTTTGTTAAGTAGGCATTGTATCCTTACCGTGTAAGTCTAAAATAAATTAAATAAAAAATATTGTATCATATAAATATCCTAATTAATTAAGTGTCCAAATTTGGAAAATGTCACAAAAAATAACGATTCTTCGATGTTTGGGAATGTCGGTACTTTAACAGGCAAACTTATTAATAGTCAACCCTAGTTTTGACTCTTTTCATTAAGAGAAAAAAAACAGTGCAATATCACGTTTTTAAATGACTACATCAACAGATCTATTTAACGAAAAGAAGAAAAAAAAAAAGTTACAAAGCGATATCTAAAGAATTCTGAGAGGTTGCCACAAAGATAATTTCATTGACACAAATTATACTAAAATCACTGTTTTGAAATTACCAAGAAAATCACATTGTTCGGAATTGCTCTGTTATCACTGCCATAGTGTTTTGGGGAATTCGCGTTCTAAAATGTTTGCGTTATTCAAGTAACGATTAGGAAATCAAAAATATATCTAAATGTGTGTCTTATCATCGGCTAAACAAAGTGTTGTAATTATGTAATAAAATATTCAGATTTTTGGGCTATCGTTGTTTGGTCTGACATGATGTTTTTATTTTCTGTGAAATTTGCGACCAATATACGATTTTTTCGCCACGAGTTCGAATTGCATAACTGAGTGAATAATATCGATTTTATATTCAAGAAATATAAGGTACTAACTAATCTTTCCGAGTTGATTCTTCGCAAACACCGAACAAAGCTACAATATCCTGTCACGCAAACTGCATTTTGAAGTACTGTTGACGTCTGAAAAGTAATAAATATGGATAGTAGAAAAACTTACATTGATCATGTCTATACAGTCATTATACTCTGTTTCAGCAAAATACTGTGAACTGTATGAAGACAATAAATTTAAAGAGGGTTGGTTATTGTTAGCCCTTACCGCCTCACGGAAATTGAGTCTGCAATTCTGCGTATCGTCTACATTTCCGCAGGCATATAAAAGTAAATTTAATAGCTGATTACTGAAATTGAACGAAGAACAAAAAACAAGCGAAATTAATTTTATGAAACATTTCAGGAGGTTTAATAAAAAGACTTACATGTTTTTCTCGCACTTTTGCGTACCAAGGTTTGTAGCCCCCAAAAGGTCACCGATCTGTAAAATAAACATGTTCACTTGACCGCAGTTGCGAAATATTTTAAAACCTTAGACCATTGAACTATTGTTCCTGTGAATGTAATTTATATTCCTAGTAATTAAAGTTGTATCTTTACAAAGTGACCATATAAGGGTAAGATTCTTAGATTTCTGTTTCAGAAGTCATAAGTCCATTTTAGTTTGTAGTATCTTTACACAACTATCTATTTAAAGAATATAATTGAATCACAATATGAAAGCTGACGCTAAAAACATCAAAGTTGGGTAACATTACATATAGAATCAAATTTTAATTACGAAGCAATCTGATACTTAAACAAACTAAAATACCTCAATTACGGTGATCAATTTTGTCCCCGCCATCTTGGCAATCTGGGGGTAAGATTACTGTCTAGCCACTAAGTCAGTACGTTTTAAATAAAAGTGGGTTACTTGTGGAAACCTGAGTATTCTTCCCTCTGAGCTACCCCTTAACGTGACATGGTGGAGGCGCCTCGTTTGATCTCGGACTACTGATCTTCATATCAGTAGTCACACCCCAGCTCTGCCCCTGACGCTACGACCCTCCGAAAAATGAAGATGTTGAAGATTTTGAAGGACCGGTTTACAGGCTCGCATTTGCCCGAATCGAGTAGGGAAAAGTCAAGAGCGACCTGGAGACGCCCTAAAGCAACAGTCTATGCAGTGCAGATGAGCACAATAATATGTATATTTGTATTAATTTGATAAAGTTGCAGTTTAGTAATAACATTGTCTCAATTTTCTAAGCCAGTGACGCTATTTCTGACCTAGGTTCTTTGCTGAGACAGCAAAATAGTGCAAGTATCGTGTGTTTATTTAAAACTAGGTCAAGTGCAAGTACATGTTATAGGATTCTTTGTTTATTAATTTAAAAAAATATATATATTGTTTATTTCAGTGGCCACCGGACGACCTTTTTGCGTCTATCAACGAATTGCCATATCTTTTAAGGAAGTAAAGCAGCAAGTCTTGGAGAAGCTGACATCTTCAGATGGGTCCCGCCAGGACGGTTCTACTTACACCCGTGTGCACCCGAAGTCTTTAATAAGTCGGGCTGAAGAAGCATCTCCAAATGAGCTCACGTTAATTAGGACGAAGTATACATGTCCAAGGATACGTGTGCTAAAGGAGCACGCAAAAGGACACAGTATGAAGAAATGAAGCTAAGCGATGAAGTTTGCCGCTTAGAGAATACAGTGCCAAGAGAAGGCACTACGATGAGATGAAGCCTAGGTGAAGCGTTTCCACTTAGACGATGGTGCCAAAGAAGGGTACAATGAGCAATTTACGTGAATTTCGCTTAATAAGGAAGGCAATAAGATAGACGCAACAGCAAGGTTGAAAGGTGACCCAATGTAACATTTGTGATGTTTTAAAGTACACCCCTATCTCTCGCAGGCATTAAGAATAGGACTAAGCTAACATATTGTAATCTGCTGAAGAAATAAAGGACTCGTTCCACCACCTTCATACACCCTATAGCATTTAAGGTTAAAATTAGCATATGTAGACTTTATGTATAAGTTTTGCTTTTAGTGTTCGGGGCAAACACTTGTTGGAAGGGGGAGATGTCACACCCGTGTTAGTGGTAACGGTGCACACCCAGTAACCAGCACAGTCAGCAAGGTTAGCATAATGAGGTCGCTGACGAATATAAAAGATGCACCGTAACTCGACTAAATTACCGAACTCTGGGGGAGGGAGGTCACTGACTGATCTCTGGGTTAGTCTGTGTACGCCTATTGTGCAACGCAACGTGGAGCAGTAGGTGACCAAGTGCCACACCCTAGATCAGCCCTAGCAAAGGAAATAGTGTGGGCGAGCAGCATAAGTTGCCGTACCTACTTACCTCCCTTTGTTAGGTTCTCCACGTCTTTACCAGCTCGGTGAATGCCCTCGGACATAAGTCTAGGGTTCATTCATCCCCGATAAAGCGTCGCCCCCCTTGTTCTTCCTGCCTAAAACCGGACCACATTATGCTCCCCGCCATCTTGGCGATCTGGGGGTAAGATTATGGTCTAGCCATTAACTCATTACGTTCTAATAAAAGTGGGTTACTTGTGGAAACCTGAGTATTCTTCCCTCTGAGCTACCCCTTAACGTGACAATATTATTGGGTGCCAAGTTTGAGTGACATACTCACCACACCCGCTAGGGTGGGGGGAATGTCAGGATATTTGTTCTAATGTGCCCCACGAGTTCTGCTAAAATTAAATGTTTCCGGTATTAGGACAAGGAAACAAAGGGGTGCTCATTTCAACTGGTGCAATTTAAAACTTGGTGAAAAATAAATATAAAAAGACATTCGATGGGCTTCGGCAAACAGTATTAGCAGTCTTGCTGCAAGAGTGGCTGCTTTTAATGACAGTTTATGGGATGTATACGACTGTCTCAGGTGTCGGGAATCCCGGAACAGACGATAACAAGAATAAACTCGGCGTTGCAATGCGTCCTTTTTGCCTAATCTGACCTGTGGTTCATTGCCTTCGCACGATATATCGTGAAATATCATATCCCGGTGTCAAATCCAATGGTAATGATTGACATAAATTTTGTATAATGAAAGCAATTTAATACCGCACCGCGGGGTGATTGCTTACAATTTTCCCTCAGCTCTAATAATAAAACACAAACCCGGTTTTGTTTTTTAACTGACGCTTATTCTTTCACGTCCTCGTGACAATATTCGAGCTTAAATGGACACATAATTACCCATTTTGTTTCCCTTCGTTCATAGCCTCGATAATGTTAATTATTTTGAATTTGTATTTTTCATACTTGCCTACCAATTGCACTTAATGACAAATTATTTGGCAAACACATTATCTTTTTAGCTTAAATTTGTTTGAAGCAAATCGCCTAACTAATGCTCTACAGGATGGTTCAAGAAAACCAGTATCTCAATATACTTATTTGTATATGCCATCAGGGTATAAAGTGGCTTGAAACTAAAAATAAGATTTGCCATGTAATTTAGAAGCGATAACAAACGAAATTGAAACTTATTAACATGCAAAATTTAAATCAATTGACCGACTTGCAATAAATTTGAAAATAATTTTCAAGAACAGTTGGGTATGTTTGTTTTGAATTAAACCAAAATGTCGGGATTCCGGAACAGGCGATAACAAGGAGAAACTCGGCGTTGCAATGCGTCGTTTTTGCCTAATCTGACCTGTGGTTCATTGCCTTCGCACGATATATCGTGAAATATCATATTCCGGTGTCAAATCCAATGGTGATGATTGACATAAATTTTGTATAATGAAAGCAATTTAATACCGCACCGCGGAGTGACTGCTGACAATTCGCCCTCAGCTCTAATAATAAAACACAAACCCCGTTTTGTTTTTTAACTTGCGCTTATTCTTTCACGTCCTCGTGACAATATTCGAGCTTAAATGGACACATAAATACCCATTTTGTTTCCCTGCTTTCATAGCCTCGATAATGTTAATTATTTTGAATTGAATTTGTATTTTTCATATTTGCCTACCAATTGCACTTAATGACAAATTATTCGGCAAACACATTATCTTTTTAGCTTAAATTTGTTTGAAGCAAATCGCCTAACTAATGCTCTACAGGATTTATACATCAGGGTATAAATTTTAGCTTGTTAACCTACACCACTCTCCGTGAGTAGTTAGCCTGGGGCATTCACCGAGTGGCTTGAAGAGGTCCCATGGCCACCCAATCTTGTTTTGTAAAATAAAATCTTTCAGTTAGTATTTTCAGCATAGCAAATTCTATTGTTACAATTAGATTTGTGAAAGTCTCCAGTTCTTAAATAATTTTGGTGTTCTTTAATACGTTTTTTTAAAGGTCTGGAGGTTTCACCAATATAAAATTGATTGCATTCGCAAGGAATTTTATATATCACGTTTCTTGTAGATTCATTTTCATTGTGAGGTTTTGTTTTAGTTAAGTGTGATCTAAAGTCAAGAAGTCTTCAAAGTCTTGGGGAACGTACAAGCTTAAGCGTAAACACTATTTTAGAACTTTTAACAATTTGTGTTAAAACAACATTCTTCCAATATGGAGATGATTATTACCAACAAAATTCTGGAATGGCAATGGGTTCTCCATTGTCTCCAATATTAAGTAACATTTTTATGGAACATTTCGAAGAAAATAACATTAATAATTTTAATTATAAACCAACAATCTGGTGGAGATATATTGATGATGTTTTCACAATATATTCATTCGGTAATGATCATCTCCAACAATTTCTAACTCACATAAACTCAATAGAACCCACAATCAAATTTACAACAGAAACTGAACAAAATAACGAACTTCCATTCTTAGACATTCTAATCAAAAAAGACATAAACAAATTTGAAAAAAAAGTATACAGAAAACCAACCCACACAAATAGATATTTAAACTACAAATCCAATCATCCAATAATGGTAAAAAAAGGTATTGTAAAAAGTTTATTTTATAGAGCCAAAATTATTTGCAATAATGAACAATTTAATAAAGAAAAATTATTAATTAAAAATGTTCTAAAAGAAAATGACTATCCTGAAACATTTATTAATAAATCTTTTAGGGATTTAGAACATCCAAAACAATCTGGAAATCAAAATGAAATTTTACCTTTTACTAATTTACTATTCCTTACATTCCAGGTATTTCTGACAAAATCAAACGAATAGCTAAAAAATATAACATCAGAACAATATTTAGAACTCAAAACACATTAAGATCACACTTAACTAAAACAAAACCTCACAATGAAAATGAATCTACAAGAAACGTGATATATAAAATTCCTTGCGAATGCAATCAATTTTATATTGGTGAAACCTCCAGACCTTTAAAAAAACGTATTAAAGAACACCAAAATTATTTAAGAACTGGAGACTTTCACAAATCTAATATATGCCAACACGCGTTTGATAATGATCATAGAGTCAAATGGAATGAATGTAGTATCATAGACCAAGAAACTTTTTCAAAAAGACGTAAAATAAAAGAAAGTGCATATATTAGATTAAACCATGACTCCTGTGTTGCTACATCCTCTATTAATATTGACCAAACTTGGTTAAATATTCTAGAGGAGGAGATAACACTTGGTCATATCAAACGAAACTGAAATTTCTTGTAATTTTGTTTTCATTATAAAACCCACCTTTCACTACAACAATAGATAACCTTCCTATTGGAATGACAAAAGTCAAAATTTATGTCAATTTTTATTGACAAAACCCTTCTCAGAGTTCCAAATTGAACATTATCAGGTTTAATATTTATTAAGTTGTTGTTTTCTGTGTTCTGCCGTTGTGTTCTTTCTTTTTTAGATTCTCTGAAGACGGTGGTAGATTTTCCACCGAAACGTCAGCGTTTTTAGGTAACAAGACCGAGCCTAAGTCAGTGGTCTTGTGTTGGGACGACTAGGTTAATGTTATTTTCAACTTAGTTGAAAATAGTGCGAAATTCTATTTTCCCAACAAACCTTTTTTGTGTGAGACAGAAGACCCAATAAACAAAGAAAAAAAAATGAGTAACTCGTCTCAACAAACATATAGAACTTATTCCCCATTATTGCGTAATTAATAATCCAAGTGTTTCTACAAAATTAAGGGTGGTGCTTGATGTTAGCATGAAAACATCTTTGTGTTTTTTACTTAACGATGTGGTTTTAAAAGGCTACACAGTGCAGTCGAAATTAGTGGATATTTTATGTAGATTTCGTTGTTTTAATATGTTTTGACTTGTGATATTAAAAAGATGTTTTTGCAAGTTAGAGTAAACATAGATCACCATCATCATGTTATGTTTTGTTGTGATTCCAAATATTTCAAAGTTAAACCGATGTTTTTGCTTTAGCTTTAAATGTCGGAGAACAACCAAACAAATTCGGCCGACAATGCGAACAAATTGGGACACAAAGACGACACTAACACAAAACGGGGTGACAAGAAATCCGTTTTTAAATTTTCTGCGAGACATGAGAAAAAACGTTTAGGGTAGGTCGTGTAAGCAGCTCTCGTCAAAAGTAGCAAAAATTTGGGGCAACATGTCGAAAATAAACAAGTAACCGTATCGGCAAATGGCTCAAAGAGTCGCGCCCATGGTACGTACGAAATTGCGACGTCGCCGCATACCGAGTAACCAAAACTCACGAAAAAGTCGCACTCGATTGTTGTTTTCCGAATCCAAATATTTTTTATTTCTGTTTTTGAAACCCGTATAAAAAGTTCAAAGAGAAAACAGAAGATCAAAATCCGGACGTCGCACACTGGTAGGTTTTTTAAAATCAGTGGCATAAAAGAAATACTTGGAGTTTTATATATTTGGCTAAATATCATTCAAATGTCAAACAATGTTTTCAAAGAACAAGTTGGGTATGATAGAATGTCACATTTTTTTATTACTGTTTGGCAGTGATCCGTCAAACTCAAATACATTATTTTTTTCCAGTAAGTTTTTTTGGATACCTTACGAAGGTTTTGTTGTTATAATTGTAAAATGTAGTTCCAAATTAACAGTTACATTCAGTTATTATTGGTACAAGTAAGAGGAACAATATTATTAATTTGACGGTCCATAAATTATTTTTCTAGTTTAATTAGCTCCGGTGTTTCGTAAATGAACTGTAATTTTAAAAGACGACAAAAACGAAGCGATGACGTTCTTACATTTTGTCAAATTATTTGATTATTTTTATTCGTTTCTGTACGACATACCAGGTGTCCAAGAGCACCCTGGACATAGGAGATTAACCCTCCGTTAGTCTGTTGCCATTTTTTTCGAATTTGGTCTGGTGGGGTCTAATGAACCCCACAAAATAAAATTGGATCAACAATATTTTAAGGCATAATTTTTGTCTAACTTTATAAAATACATTTTAAAAACAAGTTTTTATTGCAAATTGCATTTATTTAAAAATATAGAACAAAAATATCATACTCTATACAAACAAAAGAAGAACAACAAAATGCTTGAAAAATCATAATGTGACTAAGTAAAAAAGTATCCAACAGAAAAAGTATTATTATACGTAACTAAGCGCCTAACTACTTATTTTAGTCAGATTCAGAAGTCAAACCGTTACTAATAGAATTTTTGCAAAACATAGCTGAGTGCGGGACACATATGGGTTTTTCACATTTGACAAGAGTATTGCGACTTGCAACAACAGCGGTTAGACGATGGTCAGTAAGAAGTTTATTGATTAGGCTGTAGCTGGTAAACCAGTTGTCAAATGTTACGTTACGCCCGGTTTTAGATACTGGCTGAATCAAACGGATTACTCTGTCCTCGCTTTTATGACTTTGTTGGAAAGGGTCGTTAGGCTGAAGTCCGACATAAACTTCCACGTTGACAGTATAAAAACATTTTGCATCCACTAATGCAAAAAATTTAGGCCATCTTTGGAAGGTTTGTTTGGAATATATTGACGGAATGAGCACCTCCCACGAAATGACGGCAATCTTTCGTCGATAGTCAAATAATCTCCTGGAGAATAAACGTCTTTTGTGTGAGAGAAAAACTGATCAAAAATTGATCTAATAGGCGCCAATCTGTCCAATTTCTTGCGTTCGGCTCGAGTTTCGCTGTCATCGAATCGGAGGCAGGCCAATATAAACCTAAACCTGTAGAGAGCCATAGTCTTCCGAAAAATCATTACTCCTGTGTCGTCTGTCGACCAAAGATCGTCCAGATTATGTCGACCGGAGCGGTAAAAGCCTGCCAGATACAAGAGACCAAATCATGCAGAGAGTTCCTGGTGGTCGGTATCCTTTACTTTGTATTTATGTTTTTCGGCATAAGAAAAAGCTTTTTCTCGAATTTTTTTATTGGTCTGCAAGGCTATTTCTCTCATCATATCGTCAGTAATAAACAACTTCCAACAATCTAGAGGTGATTTAGCGTCTATGAAAGGTTTTCAAACACCCGGCCGTTGAGTAATTATGTTTTCAGAACGTGTCTTGGCTGTTTTACAAATTGGAATTTTAAACCATTTTGTTGATTGGTTCTTTTCTAAGTAAAATGGATAATGAGTATATTCTTCTGCTTCGGTCCGACCATGCTCTACGCCCGAATTACTGTGTTTGACAAATCGTTCTTCTAGTTCATCTTCTTCTAATTGTTCTATTTCAGAATTTTCATCTTCGTCCATTTCGGAAGTAGAGCTAATAGTCTCCGATTCCACTTCTTTATAAAGAGCTAACAGTCTTGCTTGTTCCCGTTCAAAATCGCCCATGTTCAATCTAAAAAATGTCGCAGTTATTACACTGCACATCTTGAAAATGTAAAAGTAAAATTTCAGCAATATATAAAAGCAGAAAAAAAGTTTTAACTGCAAACTTAAAATATTCAAAAAGTTAGCGATCTAATAACGAATTGTACTTATCAAATTTGCGAAAATGTACTTACATATTAGTAGTAAAAACAAGTATCGACTTTAGTCTGCTGGGGTCTCAACTGACAATATCGCTGAATAACACCGATATGGACAGTAAAGCGGTACACAACACACTGGATCAGTGAATTCGGGTCATGACACAGGAATACATAGAGCGAAAAGATTGCGAAAAGTGCATTGTCTAATAAAAAGGGGGCGCCACTATATTCAAAGCTTGGGGTCTGCTAGACTCCACCAGACTAAGGCAGGGTTAACATGGGAAATCGGTTTTGATTTTTTTGCGCCTGTACAGGGTGCTGCATTTTCGATGGTTTTACGGGGTACAGAGAAAACGGTAATACATAGAAAAAAAGTAGCATACGGGTTCTGATCTCTTTTTCTGAGCTGAGATGACTGGCGAAAAGTGGGCGGCGCAAACTTCTTTTGTTTCAAAGATACCGGGGGTTTTCAAAAATTGGTAATTTTTGAACCTCTTCTGTATTTCAGTTGCTCTTAAAGTTATCAAAAAAGGAAGAACGGTTCCCGGTAGTAGTTTTCATGTAGAATCCAATGGCGTAGTCAGTTTTTTTCTATTCCGTTTAGTTTCTGATATATGACAGTAAATTACATTTTTTTAAATGTAACATCCTATATATTTTTATGTCATTTAATTCAGTTGATTTTTACCTTTTCAACGGTGTGTTACAACATATAAGTTTGTAGAGGTTAATCCTGTTATTTTAAAAAAAGACCTTTGCTAAGCTGAAAAAAGGCCAATATCTAAAATACCAAACAAAATCGGAAATCATATAAACTAACACATCAGAAAATTAAATATTTTTAATAAATCTTATTAAAAATCTAAGTTACAAACAGTTCTACCGTCACGTTAATAAGAAAAGTGGCCATTTCTATTTTCTACTATTTTTAAGGTAGAAGTTGAAAAAACTGTTTATAAACACATGTAACATGTTAATAAGAACATAGCCAAATTTTGTTTCGACTGTGGGTATTTTTTTTATTATTTAGTACTCTTTTGTTAAGAAAACGCTTTTTTTCTAATTACCAAGATTAACGTTTACAAACTTATATGTTTTAATACACCGTTGAAAAAGTAAAAATCAACAGAATTAAATTAACTAAAAATATATAGGGTGTTCCGTTTAAAAAAATATAACTTACTGTCATATGTCAGAAACTAAACGTAATAGAAAAAAACTGACTACGCCATTGGATTCTACGTCAAAACTTCTACCGAAAACCGTTTTTCCTTTTTTGATAACTTTAATAGCAAATGAAATACAGAGGAGGTTCCAAAATGACCAATTTTCAAAAGCCCCCCGTATCTTTGAAACAAAAGAAGTTTGCGCCGCCCACTTTTCGCCAGTCATCTCAGCTCAGAAAAAGAGATCAGAACACGTATGCTACTTTTTTCTATCTATTACCGTTTTCTCTGTACCCCGTAAAACCATCGAAAATGCAGCACCCTGTACAGTTGATTTCATTAAAAAATCGTATTAATGAAAGTTGTATTACCTATCACGGACTAGTTTTCTGGATTTTTTTCAAATCTCTAACTTGAGCTCTTTCGTCGTAAAATACGTTGGGCAATTTTTTAAAAAAGGTTTAAAACCCAATAAATTTATTGTGGAGACGACTGAGTGAGAATGGACTACTTCTTCAATCTATAATATTTGTTTACATAACATTTGTTTACGTATACATAAGTTTGATAAACTTAAGGCTTGCTCCTTCCATTTCTAATGTAGATACATTTAATAGTGGTAATTCTAGTGACAATAATGCCTCTGCTTTGTTGGTTAAGTCAAGTGATCAGATTTCGTGTTCAAAGTTGCCTAACATTGAGATTCCCAACTTTGATGGGAAAAATTTAAATGAATTCAAACCACTTTATGAGATATTTACAGCCGTAATAGACAGAAATAAAAATCTTTCGGATGTGGAAAAGTTATTTTACTTAAGAAGCTATCTGAAAGGTGAAGCTCTATCTTTAATTAATCACCTTCCAATTGTAAATTCTTCTTACAATGAGTCTTTTGAAATTTTAAAGAAACGTTATGATAATGAGGTTGTGTTATAAATTTCTCACATTAATCACATATTAGAAATACCTAATATCCAAAAAGGTGGCCCAGTACCTATTAAAGAATTTGTCAGCAAGGTAAGGCAACAAATTGGTGCACTAAAGAACCTTAATCAACCAGTAAACCATTGGGACACGATCTTAATATCTATTTTGTCAAAAAAGTTAGATGCATTTACAAACAGAGCTTTTCAAATTGATAGGGATTCTTCAAAACTACCTATATTAACTGAGTTTTTAGAATATTTAGAAACAAGAGCTACAGCATTAGAAACTGCTGGTGGAACTATTAAAGAAGTCAATACTTTTATTCAAATCATGTACAGCTTGAGAAAAACGAATACAGTTGTGTTTTTTGTAAGCTGTCTGGTCACAAATTATACAATTGCAGAAAGTTTAAAACATTATCTGTAAATGATAGAATTTATTTTGTAGACAAGAACAAAATATGCAGAATGTATTTAAACAGGCATATTGGAAAATGTAAATCCAAGTTCAGGTGTCAGGTTTGTCACAAGGAGCATAACAGTCTTCTCCATTTGGATAAATCATCATTACAGGTAAATAGACTTTTGAACAGTACCAAAGCATTTCAGCTCATATGCATTCAAGTTGACACGAGGTTTTATTGCCAACAACTAAAGTTAAAATTAACATGAATAATTCTTGGGTGTATGCTAGATGCTTATTGGACACTGGTTCACAAATTTCATTAATTAACAAAACATTATTTGAAAAGTTAAATTTAAAAACATTTGAAATTGAATTAAATATTTTGGGGGTATCAGAAAGTGCTATCACTACAAAAAATTCTGCTTTTGTCGAAATGCATTCTCTTGTATTTAATTACAATATTAATGTTAAATGTGCCATAGTTGAAAAAATTAACAGCTTTCCTCAAGGTGGTATAGAAATTTTAAGGAAGATTAAATTTCCAGAAAATATTACGCTGGCTGATAGCTTTGGTTGCTCTGGGGGCATCGAATTATTACTATCAGCTGACATATGTTTTCAAGTTTTGCTGAATGGTATTATAAAACTCGAAAATGGGCTAATATTACAAAATACTCTTTTTGGGCATGTGGTTAGTGGTTGTCTTTTGCCTTCTACATTATGTCATAATTTTTTGCTATCATGCCATCTTACCTCATATGATAATTTTGAAGGTTTGATTTCAAAATTTTGGGAAATTAAAAGGTTCCTGAGATCTACCCTGAGTTTTCCACTGAGCAAAAGGCATATCAAGAGCTATTTTGTAAATCTGTAAAATTGATTGATAAAAAATTTTAAGTTGATTTGCCTTTTTAACAGTCTCTGAATGACATTAATTTAAGTGATTCTTTTTCAATTGCTTATAAACGATTGGAAAATTTGGAAAAACGCTTTAAGTTTAACCAGACATTTTTTGAGCAATATCAAGCATTTATTAATGAATATTTAACACTCGGACATGCAAAAGTTGTAAATATTACTGATTATGATTTAAACAGTGGAAAAGTATATTTTATGGGTCACCATCCTGTAATAAGGGAAGACCGAAAGACCACTTCATTTAGAGTAGTTTTTGATGGAAGCATGAAAAGTAAGTCAAGAAAGTCAATAAATAATTATTTATATAATGGTGTCGTTGTTCAAAATTCTCTATTTGACATTCTTATTTATTTTCGTACTTATCAATTTGTTTTGTTATCAGACATCAGACAAATGTATCGAATGATTGAAATTAGTCCACATCACCGTCCTTTTTCAAAATATCTTATGGCGAGAAAGTCCCAATTCTCAAATTCAGTGTTTGCAACTACAAACAGTCACTTATGGTCTTAAAAGTTCATCATTCATCGCAACTAGATGTTTGGTATTTTTGGCAAACACTTACAAAACGCAATTTTCTTTGGCTGCAAATGCACTTTTAAATAATACATATGTAGATGATATTTTAGCAGCAGGTGAATCAATTGAACAACGATGAACAGAAGTTAAAATGTGAATTGATTGAACTTTTAAAACTTGGTTCTTTTCAACTTCATAAGTGGTGTTCTAATAAAATGTTGTTTTTAGAAGACATAGCTAAAGAAAAGTGCCATCTTGATGATGTAGACATTAATAAAACAGAGTCAATAATAAAAACGTTAGGATTAGTATTTGTTCCAAAAAATGATTGTTTCAAAATGTCATCTCCAAAAACCGACCCTAACAGTCTATTAACTAAACGACAAGCATTAAGTTTTATTTCAAAATTTTATGACCCTCTTGGATTAGTTGGGCCAATCATAGTTCAGGCCTAAACTGTTGATGCAAAAACTGTGGTTTTAAAGTTAAAATGGGATGATGTGCTACCCACTGAACTTGGTTTTCACATCACAAGTTTTCCTGAACCAAATTACATTGAAGTTCCATTGAAGAACAGATTAAGATCTTATAAGCTGTGCACCAAAATGCAACAACATTTTCGGCAAAGGTGGCTCAAAGATTACTTGGCTCAACTTCAAAGTAGACCAAAATGGCGTTTTGATGTACCTAATTTAATTATTAGTTCTTCTTAAAGAAAACCATACACCATCATTAAAGTGGCCAATGGGCAGAATTACTAAAGTTATTCGAGGTAAAGACAATAAAGTGAGGGTAGTGGAAGTAAAAACTCAAAGTGGAAATTATTTAAGGTCTATAACTAAAATTGCAGTTTTGCCCATTTGAACGCGACTATAAGGTATTACTATTAGTTTTTAAATTTAAGAACATACTCTAGTAATGTATTAGTATGTAGGTGTAACAATTAATAGTAATTTAAGTTATTATTATGACTTTAGTAGTCTAATTTTTTACTGACTTTCGTAGTCACTTGTTTTCTTTCTTTTAGACATTTATTGTAAAATCAATGCTTTGGGTTGCAGTATATTATAAGCCTTTAATAATTCTTAAGGCCTAGCATGTTGGATACAAATCCAACAAGACATGGCAACAATGTATATTAAAAATAGCGCCGAGGCGAATTAGTGTGTTTTATAGCTTTAGAAGCGAGCACACGTTTTAAATTATATTAAGTTTTGCACCGATTATATTGTTACAAAAGCCTCATAGCCAGATTAAGATTTCCTGAAATTTAGGGAAAAACGAGGGGTCACTATACATAATATCCCTAAATTTAGGGAAAAAAGTGCACAACTTGGCAACACCGCATCCCAGGGGTGTCCCAAACTTACCCCCCTAATACGAAGTCTCAACCCTCTAGCCTTAAAATACCCTCTAGGCCTTAAAGTTACCCATTTAACCCCATGTAAAATGCAAATCTACAAAACAACTACTTTTGGACATGTCCCGGTATCTTTTAAAACTCGGATCGGCGCGGCGTATCGGATGGAATGTTCGCGATACAATACACGTTTACTGGACGTATAACGGGAACATTCTGTGCAAACGGGAACATTCTGTGCATACAGGAACATTCGAGAATCGAATGCCCACACGACGGACAGTTAGTTGTGAAATAACAGTGGCGCGATAAAGCAAAGAACGAAGTAGTGAAGTGGTAAAAGTGACTTTAGTGGTTTAAAAGTGAATTTTAGTGTTGTAAATTGTTGTGTAATTAGTAAATAAAGTTTGTTGAGTTTATTAAAAGTCTCACTTATCAAAAAGAACCCAGTAAAGTGTAACAATATTTTAGGCTCTACCTTAACTATAATTTGTATCCTAATTCTTAAACTTTGTATATTTTGTAAATACAGTTAACCGAATAAAATTTATCGCGTGTGAGTTGTTTTTCTTTAAGATAACAAAACTGTCGAGATATTGAAGCTTGTACCAGTTAAACTGGAAAATACAATTATCGGAAAATTACCAAGCAGGTGATTTTCTCAGAATAAACAAGTAGGTATATGTTACCGTGGCTATGGGGTAAACACAGTCACCAATATAAATAATTGTCAAATAAAGTCGGATATTAAGTTGGCAAATATTAAATTAAAAAAATGTCATCCGATCAAGAATTAATGGATTGTACACCGCCAGAAATACGACAGGCTAATGACGCAGCAGCACATGACATGGTGCAAAAAAAAAGATGAAGAATATCGGTTTCAAAAGAGAACTCTTAGCATATTTTTGAGAACAAACGAGACAAAACAATGGATAGATGAAATCTAGTACTGTGACAAAAGTTTATGCGGATAGCTAAATGAGAATAAAACCAAAACATTCTACTATGCTGTTCCAACGTTCCTGTCTTCTGTAGCTGCTGCAAGTAGTTCACAAACATCAGTCATTCAATAGAAAATTAATTATTGATCAAAGACAACTGTTGGAAACGTCAGGACTGGTACTGAAAGTATACTAAATATTTCGATAAACGCTTACAATAATTCAAATGTAACCATTAATTCAATAAGTAGTTTTATTGTATTTTAGTTTCCCGTGTCAAGTTCCGCACAGTTACTTAGTTCGCCATGCGTAGATTGACATTTAAAGAAATGGCAATTTTTCTAATACTTCACCATTTAGTCGGATATTGATAAAAATCATTCAGCCAGATAATGTTGATAGAACAATGCTGCATATGGTATAACAGCAAATCAAAAGAGCAAATAAACTACCACCACCCGCGCCTCCATCTTTAGTTTATTATCAAATATATAAGAAGTCCGAGGTTCACCAGAACTGACTTTTTTTTGCTTCACGCTTCACTGGAGGAATATCTGAAACAAGGAAAATAATATAAAACATATTACACAATGTTATATGTAGCATAAATCAGTATAAAAATTCATTCCATATTGAACGGTAGTCTAACACACCAGGGGGGATATTCTGACCATATGCAACTTTAGAAACGTATGAAAATTATACGCAAAGTTGAGAAGTATTTACCATACATATCTGTACGCATATATTCGTATACGTAAATTAACTTATGATGACCGGATTTTACCGACCCTTAAAAATTGATTTTATGCAAAACACGTATACCAGGTGTCCAAGAGCACCCTGGACATAGGAGATTAACATGGGAAAACGGTTTTGATTTTTTTTGCGCTTGTACAGTTGATTTGATCGAAAAATCGTATTAATGAAAGTTGTAGTACCTATCACGAACTAGTTTTCTGTATTTTTTTCAGAACTCTAATTTGAGCCCTTTTGTCGTAAAACACGAACAAAAATGCGAAAATTTAAACTTTTTACCTGCACTGTATAAGCGTTTGTCGAGCAACCGTACCAGCAACAATGACCTGTTACCCCTTGCCCGACAACCGCCTATACAGTGCAGGCCAAAAGTTTAAATTTTCTCATTTTTGTTCGTGTTTTACGACGAAAGGGCTTCAAGTTAGAGATCCGAAAAAAATACAGCAAACTAGTCCGTGATAGGTACTACAACTTTTATTAATACGATTTTTCAATCAAATCAACCGTACAGGCGCAAAAAAATCAAAACCGTTTTCCCATGTTAATCTCCTATGTCCAGGGTGCTCTTGGACACCTGGTATATCAGCGCGCAGGGTTAAAACAGCGTACTGAAATTATTGTATTTTTGGAAAGTCCTACTGATTATTGTCACGAATAGAAATTCTTATTATTAAAAAATATAAATTCATAAAAATTAAGCAGAGGTATTTGAAGATGGCAATATAATAAAAGGGCACGAGGTAAGGTTACAGTCAGAATGCTAGTAGAGCATCTTACTATTTTTAGCGGCTAACAATAATATGTCACGACTAGCGTGACTTGTCGAATTGAATTCAACCTTACTACCTGGGATCTCGTTTCAGCGTTGAAATAAAACACACAGTCAACCCTTCACATTTAATTCTATAAATAAGTTCTTTAACTGAACAACATAAGTTACTAACTAATAAAATAACTAACTGGAATAAACCCCTCTATAAGGTAATTCCTTTTTATAACCTTCAAACACTGATTGCACCAATCAGAAACTCCCAAACTGGTCTCATTTAGCCCACAACTCGTGAGGACCTTTCGACCCCCAACACACTTAGAAATATTTCTCATATTTCACAACCCAGCATCAGTAGTAGATCAAATATGGATTTTTCTAGAAATTAATTAAATTCATATTTTATATAAAAAAAAACATAAATGTTTTACTTTTTGAATGTCACTTACAACAATTTAAAATGTTTATAATAAAAAACGGAGTTAAATCGCAATTAAAATTAGGTATATGATATACTTCATAAAAGTTAAAGTGTTTCGAAAAGCTAACAGAAAAAATATAGATGAGTATTTCGTTTTAAAAAGTCGAAATTCTTTAATTAAACATACACAGGGTGTTTCAGGTTTAATATGCAAACTTAAACCACGTATTCTATGTCTAAAAATAACTGTAGCATACAGTGTTGAAAATTTCATTTTATTCAACTTGTTTTCAAGCAAATTGCATTTATATTTTCAGAAAAAACATCTCAACTTTGTATACTCCTCTTTAGATTGGTAGAGAATTTGGGGTCATTTTTTGGATAATTTGTAATTTTCTTGAAACGGTGACAAACACGGAATAATTTAAGAAACAAAAAAGGTTTCCTAATTGAACAAGAAATTTGAATAAAATCATTGTGGACGAAAAAAGAGACCGAAAATTCAAAAAAAAAATAACACCCTGTACACTTGCAAAAAGTTGGCTTATTCAATGATGGTGTACGATAAGATACCTTTAGTCCATATTGCCAATTTTTCCTCAGCTAGTCGATGATAGATTTATATTTTCCTTCCGACGTTTCGTTTTTGCGCGGTTTTTCATGAACTTTCTTTTTTCTTATGAGAACCATATTCGATTTTTAGACCACCAACTAGTGCATGTTAATTTCTGATTCAGTGATGTATAATAACTTATGATTTGCTTCATAAATGACAAAATAGTTCAAGAAAAACTAATTTACTGAGTTGACTTTGATACGTTTTTATGAAGATTATTTGACAGTACTTGTCACACGCAATCGGCCTGCATATACTTCAAAATGAAGAAAACGAGGCAATATCATTTTAAAGCTTTATCACAAATTTGATACCAAGCTAATATTATGAGAGCAAGCCAAATGTAAATTCGATTAAATAAGTAATATAAAATTATCCTTGAAGGGAGAAAAACTTAATCAAAACAACCCAGTGTTGGTTTCAAAGGTGGCATGTTGCTTGATTTTTTATTATTGAAGGGGGAAAAACTTAATCGAAACCCGAGTTAGTTGAATAATGTTAAAAAGGCATGTCTATTGAAATTGGAGACCCAAGTATGGATGGTGGACATTCAGAGAAAAACAAATTTAAAAAATCCTGGTGGTGGCGTGGTCGGGCAGGGCATCATGTTCAGGGTGCAGCAGAAGAAAATTTGTTTTTTCTGTGAATGTCCACTGCGGTTCTTGTTATGCGACGGTCTCTTACGTGGTCTACTTGGTCTCCAACTTCCATAGACATGCCGTTTTAACATAATTCAACTACTCGGGTTTTCATTAGGTTTTTTTCTCCCTTCAAGAATAAAAAACCAAGGCAACCTGCCATCTTTGAAACCAACACTGGATTTTTTGATCAAGGCTTAACCCAAGGCTAAGGCTTAACACCAACCACCTTATGTCAAGCCTTATGTACACCTGGGTTCAGCTGTCCCCCCCTTGTAGTCTTGTAGAATGACAGCCAGCAGACTGTGACTCTAGTTAAGCCTCTGAAGATGGATGTCCAAATACACCCGAAACATGTCAGGCAGATAACAACTTAATAAATATTGTCACAAGTAGATTTTCGTTGATTACTTAGTCAGCAAAAAATCAACCATTGACCGAAACAAGTCGTTGACCACTCGAATTGAAAAGTAAGCAATCCAACCTTTTAGAACGGAAGCTAGCTAAGGTGTTGCAATCGCCAGTCAGCAATAAGTCATCATCTGTACGGACAATGATCCAAGTGCTTAGACAAGCAATTAAGAAATTGAACT
Organism: Ips typographus; assembly: GCF_016097725.1. Taxonomy (NCBI): domain Eukaryota; kingdom Metazoa; phylum Arthropoda; class Insecta; order Coleoptera; family Curculionidae; genus Ips; species Ips typographus. Next base: position 12,936,316 of record NC_138424.1, on the reverse strand, counting down.
AAGGGATGGTAATACCTTACAATAAATAACAGAGAAATGTTGGAAAAGGGGTGTCTGAAATTATCCGCGAAACTAAACGGTTTGGTCGCGAAAGTTAAGGGAACTCTACCCTGACACGTACCCTCGGTCCAAAATGGTTTGTGGCATTTATCATCATGTAAGTACAAACTTGTAATTTATAAATAAGCCAACTTGTGTCTGACAATGTGTATAAAATCAGTCTCCAACTTGACTTGTTTATCTCTATGAATAAACGTTGTTATTAAAAAGAAGTAGTAGTCCATATTCTTTCAGTGGAGTTGTACAAGTACAAAAGGAGGGCAATGACACGCAGTCGTCTTCAAACGGTAACGCCTGCTCTACTAGATTCGGACATATAAATGGCCATCTTCAGAGCTACAAGAATAACTTACTCTACTTGTGTAACAGGTGTTTAAGAAACAGAAAACCTACTTCAACTCGACAAGGTAGGCCATTTATATGTCCGAAACTATTAGAGCAGGCCTTACCCTTTAAAGGTCGAAATAAAGTATTGTGGAGACGACTGCATGTCATTCCCTTGCTTTTGTTGTTGTTTTTGTTATCCAATCTTTGAGTTTAACCACAGACAAACTAATATATACAGACGGTCAGCCAAATGGTTAAAAAACGAAACGCTAAATGGAGACCCTTTGCTGTTCAACAGTCTCCATCGGCGAATCGACGGTATCTATTTCGAGCGTCTCATAACAGATGGCAGTGCAGCCAGTAAATTTTTCTGCAGTTTGGCTCTTGTTTGAAGGCATAATTACGCAACGTTGCCTGGTATTGCTAGAATTCTTTGTACCATCAGAAATTTTTTTAAATGATCATTGCAATTTGCTTATATTGTTTTATTAAGAAATATTAAGATATTGAGGGTAACTAGGAATCGTGTTATTGGAGTTAGAACAGATAAAACTTTATTTAGAACGTATTTAAGTTTATAATTGGCACTGTATTTACGGATAATGTTTTCCCGCCAAATTTATCAAAACTGTTGCTATTTGTTAACCGTACGTGCAGACATCGGTAGTGGAAGTTTAACTTTTGTGTTATTTATTATTTTTTTTCTGCTCACATAGATATCTGATATTTACAAATATTTTTTTCTTTGTTTATTGGGTCTTCTGTCTCACACAAAAAAGGTTTGTTGGGAAAATGGAATTTCGCACTATTTTCAACTAAGTTGAAAATAACATTAACCTAGTCGTCCCAACACAAGACCACTGACTTAGGCTCGATCTTAGTCAGTGGTCTTGTGTTGGGACGACTAGGTTAATGTTATTTTCAACTTAGTTGAAAATAGTGCGAAATTCCATTTTCCCAACAAACCTTTTTTTGTGTGAGATAGAAGACCCAAAACAAAGAAAAAAATGAGTAACTCGTCTCAACAAACATATAGAACATATCTCCATTTACAAATATGTCGGGAAATGTGTGCAAGTACTTAAACTGTGGAAAAAGTGGTCGTGACGGTGTCCGATTATTTAGATTTCCCATAAGAACCCTAAACTTTGTCGAAAGTGGGTGATTTACTGCGGTATGGGCTATTTTTAACTAAAAATGTTCTTATTTAGCTTGCTTTAATGTAGTGCCGCATGATGCTTTTCTGTATTAACCTATTACCTTACTTAAAAGTTAAAAGACTATTTAAAAACCCATTGTCGCACTTTGCAATAGGTATTCAATTTGTTCAGGGTTAGGACTTCTTTAATATTATTTTCGATCAATATTATTGACTATCTCGTTTATTACGAATAGGTAGGTAGGTACACTTTTATAATACAGGGTGATGCTTAATAACATGATAGTATTCTACTAATTAGTACTATATTCATATCATAGACTAGACTTGCACATGTTTTAATGTGCAAACAATTTGGTAATTTTAACCAGTGGCGTTCGTATAGATTTTGCATTAAATATTTATTGAAAAAAATTATGCGTTATTGCATAATTCTTCGTGGTTTTTTCATATTATCAAAATTATTTGAAAGTCCTAATTGGACATGTAACATAAATTGTTAATAAAATAAACAAGGAGCTGCTTTTTTATAAATATTCGAGAAATATTTTTGAGGTTGTTCTATTATAATTATTATTATTATAAATACTATTTGTAACTGATAAACTTTGTTTCTTTGGATAGGTAACAGTATTATAAGCTCGAGTATAAAATAAAAAAATTAAGTTTGGTTTATAATCAACATCAGTAAACAGAAATTTATTAGTAGATTATAACATTTCATTTTTTCAAACAAAAGGTGTTATGTCGAATAGGCACCACATTTTTTCGATTTTAGAGAGTTACAACCATTTGAGAAGAAATAATTACCTAAACTATTATTTTGACAGCATTTTTCCGCAATTTGGTTACCCTGCTTTTTGCAATTACAAAATGCTTTTTTTGCATTTTTTTCGTATACAAACAGGATGGTCCTCCGGGAACTCCATCGATTGTTGATAAAGTACACTTAAAAAAAATCGAAAATTTGGCTACCAACCAAAATCGATGGGGGGTCGTTGATCTAAAATATTTCCAAGTTGGTGGTACTTCCGGTTATAGCAAAAGTAGCTACCAACTTCCGTATTTTAAATGGAACACCATGGATTAAAAAAATATTAAAAATATTCTTTTTTGCACGACTTGTCTAATTTTGAGTGATTACAGTACCTGTTTTGAAGGCGGGAAGGACTAGTTCCTGTCTAGTTTATAAGGTTCAATATTAGCTTCACAAAAACATACAATCTAAATTTAAAAAATTCATTTCTTTCAAAAACCGAACAATGTTTAATGTCATTTTATAAGGCCATGATTACCGAACTTATCTCCCATGTTCAACCAAATCTGTATCTGTAATCGTTTTCAAGATCTCCATAGTGGCTCGCTATATCGTGAACACTTTTGCTAAAGAATGGATTTTTCTTTGTCATTACACATACGGAATTCATTAAATAGAAATATTTTAAGAGAACTTCAAATCTCGTTTAGAATTTGCTTTAACTTTTACACCGTTACTTCTTGTAACAATGTGAATCATTGCTTTTTTATTTGAAAAGACCACTTTGTTAGGTAATTTTTATTTTTCTATTTTAGGTAGATTATTATTTATTAATAATTATTATATTGTCTACTTACGCTGTGGTTTAATGTATAGTCTAGAAGACAATGAAGAAGTGTCATATCACATGTGTATTCAAAAAACAACATAATTTAAAAAATGTTCAACGTAAATTTGAATTTCTCTTATTATTCAGTACTTTTCAATTTGATTGATTTTATGTATCAATCAATAAAAAAATTCACACATAAATCCCAAAATGTTGCATTCCGTATTACACTTATTATTTTCTGCGATTTCTACACAACGCTGATGAGTTTCAATAAAAACGAAACAATTGATATAAACACAACGGAAAATTGCATTATTCTCAGAGTATATTTAATAATTGTACACAAAATTTCTTGGAAATTCTGTCATTAGAAAGTAATTTTTCAACTGAAACAATCAGTAATTTCACTTAGAGTATTTAATTTAATTTAATATCAATGTAATAATCTTTGTCTAATGTACTATTCCTTAAAATTAGGTAGAATTTTTAACACGTACTATTTTAGATTAAATTTAATTATTTGCAAGCATACGTACAAAATGCGCTCGGCTTTTTTTCTTATTTCTATTCCGTACCGAACCGTCGCGTCGCGCCGGTGATTTGATGCAGTTGTATAATCATAATGCCGTGCGCCGAACGCGTCTCTGCAGAAATATGGCAACACTGCGGAAAACAAATTTCGTTCGTTCAGACAATCGCAGCCGATTACGCATGAGTCATCAAAATATTTTAAAACAATTTATTAGTCTGACTGGTCTGGCGCCTTCACCAAAATTATATGGCTTCCATTTGCTCTGACCGTCTGTATATATTAGTTTGTCTGTGGTTTAACTTGACTACGATCCCAGCCTACACGTCCCCGCGTTACGACTAAAAATTAGATCGTGACAATATTTTGTGGAGATCGACTTAGTTTTGTTTTTACTTTATTTTTAGTGTTAAAAAGAGCAATGAACCTAATTATTGAATCATATTAAAGTAAATTATCTACTATTATGAGAATATATAAATGTTGTTTTAAAAAAAATAAACAAACAAGTACCTAAAAACACACTCAGAAAAAAATATACACCCAATGGTAAAAAAAACAAAAATAAAACTTTCAGTTTTTCGGTTTTTGTCTGATTTCTCCAAATGTAATAAAATGTTGTTGATTTTTTACTAAATTATTTAGCAATAAAATGCGCAACTTTGCTTTCATTTAATTAAAGCTCTACCAACTGCAGGTTCTTAGATAGCAATGCTAGTGCATCAAATTTGTAACACCCTGTATGTAAACAATTTGAACAATTCATCTTTTAATGTCATTCCTTCCCATCTTTTGGAAAGTTACCACGGATCCGAGTATACAGGGTTTGATGGAAGTGTCAAGGTCAAGGTCAAAAAATGTGTCAGGACAAAAAATTAAAAATTTGCTCCAACGCTCTCATCAACATTTTTTTGTGTTTCAAAATAACCTTAATCGAGTCTTGTGGTCAATATTTCTGGACGTTTTCTCTAGTTTGGTGATTAAGGGCGGTTTACAAATTTTATTAAAAAATTTAAAATGGGGTTATTTTTACTTCTCTTGTTTTTAATTTAAACATTTCCTTAAATCTTTTGTGGAAAAAGAAAGGGATTAACAAGGCTACACTTAAAACTAGGTACCCAATTTAAGTAAAAAGCTTAATCTGCATTATACAGGGTGACCCAAAAAAACTTTGAAAACAAAATCATATTTTTATCATACATTTTTGCATGGTTAGTGATTTTAATAGAAAATAATAATATTGGAGACCAGGGTCATGATTACACAGTCAACACAAAGACGAGCATTGTGCACACACACACACACACACACACACACACACACACACAGTGAACACTGTTTTTATATTCAAACATAATTAGAATGAAAATGAAAACTGTAAAAATATTGTAATATCGGTAAATAAAATTTATAAAGTACTGTAAAACGATGAACGTTAACTTTAGACCGCCTCACTCCATATTGAACAATTCTGTCGTTTTAACGCAAAATCGAGGGCTTTTAAAAAACATTCTTTACCGACATTATAATAGTTTTACAGTTTTAATTTTAATTATGTTGTGAATGTAAAAGCAAGGGTTGACTGTGGGTTTGTAATGTGTACAATGCTTGTCTTTGTGTTGACGGTGTGATCCTGACCACCTCTTTTTAAGGTGATGATGATGGCTTAAGAGCCAAAACCGTTAGCCGGACTTAAATTGTCTCTATCCTTTCCTGATTAAAAAACATGGGTCACTTTGCGGATTAGAACAACTTTATCTTAATATTTGTTTAATGATCCGAATCATGTATCTAGACGTTTATAAAATTTATTGGTAAATTTCAAATATGTTATTTAGCTAAGCTATTTAATAAACTTAGTGCAGATCGACTCTGTGATTTTACTTTCACTTACACTCACTACTCCACTGTGGGAATATGAACTACTTCTTTTCAATTAAATTGGGTAGTTTAAGTGTAATTTGGTTTATCCCGTATTTCTTCAACAAAAAATCTAAAAAAATTATTGAATTTGAGTAAAGAGACGAAAAAATCAAACCATTTTTGAAATTTACCAATACATTTTATAAACGGCCCTTAATTGCCACTGTTCGAATCGTCTAAATATATGAATTGGATCTTTAAATAGGATTGGATCTTCTTAATCCAATATTATTATTTTCCATTAAAATCACTGAAAATGCAAGATTTATGATAAAAGTTTTTTTTGGCCACCGTGTACAGAGTGTCTCTAAAAGGTCTGTACAAAATTCTATGACATATTCCTGACATCAAAATAAGCCGATTTAAAGCAACTTACCATAGTCCGAAATTACTTAATTTTCGAGATACAGCGTGGTAAAGTTAAAAAATAAAACTCAATTTTTTTAAATTTAATATACGTCTTGTAACGTATTACTGTCAAATCTAGTAGCCAGAGGTTTTTTGAGATGCGAAACCCGAATTTAGACACTTACAATTTGAACAAATTTCAGGTGACAGTATTTCGGTACAGTATCGAACACTTAAAACCGAAATATCTCGACAACAGTTTACATTAGCGGTTCTTAGCAGAAGTACCTTTTTTGCTTTAAAATGTTTGAAACATCATTTCCTTAAAAAATAAATAAGAAAATTACACAGAGAAAAAAGTTACGGTCACTTAAAATCATCAGAAGTACACTGTAAAGCGCCCTCTACCGGCCGCAGTAAAAATGTGTCCAAATTCGGGTTTCGCATCTCAAAAAACCCCAAGATTTGAAAAGTAATGTTACAAAATGTACATTATATTTTAAAAAATCAATTTTTATTTTTTAATTTTACCACCCTGTACCTCGAAAACGGACCAATTTCGGACAAAGGTAAGTTGCTTCAAATCGGCTTATTTTGATGTTAGGAATATGTGATAGGATTTTGTACAGACCTTTTAGATACACCCTGTATAACAAAGATTAAGCTTTTTACTTAAATTGGGGAGTTTTAAGCGTAGCTTTACTAATCCTTTTCTTTTCCCACAAAAAATTTAAAGAAATGGTTAAATTTAAAAAAAGCATAAAAATAACCCCATTTTTAAATTTTGCAATAAAATTTGTAAACGGCCCTTAATCACCAAACTGGCAAAAACGTCTACAGATATTAACAACAAGACTCGAATAAGATTATTTGACAAACAAACACATTTTTTGTGAGAAATGGCGTACCAAATTTTTAATTTTTTTACTACACTTCAGTCAAACCCTGTATACTCGGATTCATGACAACTTTTAAAAAGATTATTTAGGTCAACAGACACAGAAAGAAAATACCTTTTAGTTGTCAAAAGAATTATTAAAATTGAGTCAATCAATTTGAAGAAACAGCTGTTGAAAAAAGAGCTTAAATTTTGATGGCCTATTCTTTTAACAAGCAGTCTAGTTTACTTTGGTATTAAGTTTTTTTTGTAATATAAAGTAGAAAAAAAGAGCGGGTAAAAGTAAAACCAATCACTTTGTACAAAAAATAGTTATTTACTAGCAGTAAGGCAAGTAAATAAAGTGTAAATAAAGATTAAAGTAATCAATTGAACAATGTCAGATGCTGTCCACCTGAGATATTATTTATGGAGAGGCAAAAGCTTGAATACCTATTCAAAATATCTAAAAATTCAGAAGTATTGTTTTGGTTTTGAAAAGATTCCAACTCCACACAGATGTTTGCTTTATAATCATAGTATTCTTTATAAACAGTGCGTTTTTTTTTACGTGCAACGTAGGATTTCACATGTTAAATTTTAAGCACATGTTAGACATGTTATTTTGGAACTAGAAGTATAAAACTTGATGGGTGGCTGTTTCGTACGCTTAAGCTAAAGTAAGTTTACCAATTCGGCCTAAAAAGTGATAAAAAACTTTCAAAAAATCATCTTTTCTCAAACAGGTTTTATCTTTCCATACTTCCTTTATGTCGGTATAGCAAGTAAAATTTGGCATAGAAAGTAAAACAGGGTGATCAAAATGCAAATAACATTATATCAAGAAAGTTAAGAACAAAAGAAGTATTTTTATGAATGAATTGTTCAAAGTGACCTCAGTTTGAAGCCAAACAGTATCCCAATCAATAATAAAATACCCTTTTGCGCGTTAAAAAAACGCACTGTACATTTTTTTCTTTGTTTATTGGGTCTTCTGTCTCAACACACAAAAAAGGTTTGTTGGAAAAATGGAGTTTTGCACTATTTTAACTAAGTTGAAAATAACATTAACTTAGTCATCCCAACACAAGACCACTGACTTAGGCTCGGTCTTGATACTTAAAAACCCTGACGTTTTTGTGGAAAATCTACCACCCTCTTCAGATAATCTAAAAAAGAACACAGAAAACAACAACTTAATAAATATTAAACCTGATAATGTTCAGTTTGGAACTCCAAGAAGAGTTTTTGTCAATGAAAATTGACATAAATTTTGACTTTTATTGTTCCAATAGGAAAGGTTATCTATTGTTGTAGTGAAAGGTGGGTTTTATAATGAAAACAAAATTACAAGAAATTTAAGTTTGTTTGATATGTCCAAGTGTTATCTCCTTCCCTAGAATATTTAAACAAGTTTGGTCAATATTAATTTAATTTAATTTTATTAGTGTGATATTCCATTTTTCAAACAAACATTTTTTTTGTAGTGAGACAGAAAACCCAATAAGCAAAGAAAAAATGAGTAACTCGTCTCAACAAACATATAGAACATGTCTCTTCTCTTTATATACATGTTGTCTCATACAAATACACACTACAAGCTACAACTCCTTTTATTACTTTTAAACATGCCATTAAATAACACTACCTAATACAAATTGACTCAAGCTTTAGCAGTGCAATTTACTAAAGTGTATAATAATGATTAACGTGAGAAACATAAAACAATAATGAAAACTGCATTGTTTTTCATTTTAATTTGAGTTTTAGTAAAAATAGTTAACTAACCTTAAAACTTGTTCTTTTATCTACTGTTGTAATGTAGTGCATTCAATTTCTCTCTTTATCTCGATTGATATGTGGCAGTCTTCTTAGTGGATAATTTGGGCCTGAATCCCATTAGTTACTTCATAAAAAAATAAACTTCTGCAACCATATAGAAAATTAGTGAAATATTCAGGATATACCGCATACAATTCTGTAAAAAAGGCTTAATTTGTTACTTGAACTATACTTAAAAATGCTAGACTTGAAAAATTTTTAGAACTGAAGCATCAAGGGGGTTTTACATAGGTTAGGTATGAAACTGCCACTGTAATCTTACCTGGGCCAGCAGCTGTTTGATCCATTATGTCCATCAAAAAATATATATTTACTTGATTTTAGGATATAATCTTCACCAATTATTGGATTAATGTGATAAATTAAATTATTTTAGCTGCATGTTAATCTTTTTGACAGAACTAAATAAACAAAAACCAAGTGACAAGTGACAAGACTAGTCGGCATTTGCCTTCTCAATAGATCCAAGATCTAGCGAATGTCAGCGACTTGTTTGCTTAAAGCGATACGCCGGGTGACGTCACAGTGGATGCTCGGGTGCACAATATGCACTTAATTAATACCCAAAGGATAACAGGCGTTGTCTGTTTTGTATTACTCTTTACATTAAAATTGTCTCAAATGCGGCTTGTTGTGTGTTACTAGAGGCGGCCCTGAAGTGTTACTTTATCCTTTTTATGCCAATTAAGAATTTATTTATAAAATATAAAACTAACCATTAAAACATGCTGTCAGTAAGTTTATCACAATGTTACGGTTAAGTGAATTACGCCCTCAATACTAATGAGTGAAAAATAGAAAACAGCACTAAAGAAGATGTAACTTTATTTTTGTTTAAATAAATCTCAAAGAAAACTAAGACGTGGTTAAAAACATGTTAACCCGAACAAGAATTGAAAAGGCGGCAAATCATTACTTATGTCTAACAACTTAATCTTTACTAGATTATGATGTTTGACATTTGTCATAAGTCACTTAACAGTAGACATTACTAACTTATACATATACACATAGGTGGTTTTATTGGTATTTAACACCCTTCCTCAATAAAACAATTGTTACATATTATCAATATCAACTATCAAGTTCAAGTCAGTTCTAAATTTATCAAACAGAACACTAGTTAAACCTTTTGTTAAAACGTCTTGCAACTTGCTCAGTCGTTGGCAAGTATTTTACACTCACAGTTTTATTTGCTATTAAATCTTTAATGTAGTTAAACTTCACATCAATATGCTTAAGTCGTTTATGATCAAATTTGCTTGTTAATTTAATACAAGACTGATTGTCTTCAAAAATGTCAAAGATGTGTTTTTCAAAACCAAGGTCGAAGACAACCATACTCTTCTTTTGATGCTTCTGCCAGGGCGACATATTCCGCTTCCGTTGATGAAAGACTTACAGTGGCTTGCTTTTTAGTACACCAACACACAACAGCTCCAAAAACTTTAAAACAGTATCCAGTTGTTGACTTCCGATCATGCAAATCACCAGCCCAATCGGCATCGGCATAACCAACTAACACCACTTTTTCATTCTTTGGACAAAAGAACTCCAAATTAATTGTACTTTTAAGATATCTAAGAATTCGTTTTAACTTGGTCCAAAGTTGTTTTCTCGGTTTGCTTTGATGTCTACTAGTATTTACAGAGTAGCTTAAATCCGGTCTTGTTGCCAGCATCAGGTACATAAGTGAACCCACCAATTCGCGCACTGGTAGGTTTTCATCTGTTTCTTCAGTGTCCGTTTCTTCAAAAAACACACAGCCTCCATTGGAGTTTTTACTGCTTTACATTCACTCATGTTAAGACGACTTAATATCTGTGCAATAGTTCTTTTGACTAAAGTACAGACCTTTTTACTAAATCTAGTATTTATACCCAAAAATGTTTTTATATCACCTAAATCTTGCATTTCAAAATTTGATTTTAACTTTTCCTTTAAATTTGTGATTTCTTGATCATCACCCACAAAAAAATCATCCACATACAAAAGTAGATACATTTTCCCTTCCTTAATATGTTTAATATAAAGACAAGGATCATTTTGTGATCTACAAATGATTGTCCTTGAATAAATCCATCAAACTTTTTATTCCAACAATATGGGGATTGTTTCAGCCCATACAAAGCTTTATTCAGCTTACATACTTTATCTGTGTTTTCAAAACCTTCTGGAATGGACATGTAAATATCTTTTTCTATTTCACCATGTATAAACGCGGATTTAACATCCATCTGTTGAACAATTACATTTTTGTAATTTGCAACAGCAAGTAATGTTCTTACTGTAGTTAACCTAGCTATAGGAGCATAGGTTTCACTATAGTCAAATCCTTCTTTTTGCATAAATCCTTTTACAACAAGTCGAGCATTATATTTGAAAACATTTCCTGTTGAATCCTTCTTGATTCTAAAAACCATTTACAATTTATAATTTTGTCCAAGTTCGGTTTTTATTTAAGGCACTTATTTGTTCTAGTACAGCTTCATTCCAAAGATTATAGTCAGGTCTCGATTTGCATCCTCAAGGCTTGTTGGCACTTCTTTTGTTATAAGTGAAATATTTAATGCCATATGTTCCAGATCATCATCTCTAAGGTAGTCACTTAAATACTTTGGGAGTTTTCCTGACTCTCATACTTCTTCTATTTTCTCCTTCAAAATGATTTTCAGATATGTCTTCATCATTTTCGTCTATCATTGAGTCAGTTTCCTGATTTGTCTCTGTTGAGTACCATTTTCCTCATAGCCATTTTGAATTGTGTTGGAACATAAACTGCAGTCACATGTTCATTTTTGAAATCTTGAGCAGTCTTTGTCTCATCAAAAACAATATTTCTTGCAATAACCAATTTTCGTTTTTCGGATACCACAACCGATAACCATGATCTGTGTACCCAATCATAAAATTTAGTTCACCTTTTGGGTCAAATTTATTTCCTTGTTTCTGCTTAGGAATATGGCTATATGCCAGACAGCCAAAAATTTTTATATTTTTTAGATTAGGCTTCCTTCCATAGAAAACTCTGCAGGAGTTACATTTGTTTTTAATGCATTAGTTGGACTTCGATTTAATAAGTAGGTGGCACACAGAATAGATTCACCCCACAGGCTTTTGGGTAGGACTGATTGCAGCAACATTTCTCGCCCTTTTTCTATTAAAGTCCTATTGAGTCGTTCGGCACATCCATTCTGATCTGGATTGTATGGTACAGTATAACTTACCATTATGCCTTTGGCATCACAAAGTTTACGAAAATCATTTGAGCAATACTCCCTACCATTATCACATCGAATAACCTTGATTTTTTTTGTTTAATTGGTTAGTACAAGAGCTTCATACCTTTTAAAGCATTCAAAGAAATCACTTTTATTTTTCAAAAGAAAAACAATACAAAAATGAGTATAATCATCAAGAAAGGTCAAGAATATTTCTTTTCATCATAAGTAGCTGGAGTAATAGGTCCACAAATGTCACTATGAACCAGTTCAAGAGGGCTTTTAGTAATTTATTCGCTACTTATTGTATGGTAATCTAGTAATTTTTGTTTGAGCACAGACTGAGCAAATTTTACAATTTTTAGACATTTCCTTACTTAAATGTAAACCATCTACCATACTTGACAATTTTAGTATACTATTATTGCCCTAACCTAGAATGCCACAAGCTAATATCATTAGTTGAACAACAAACATTTGCATTTTTCGAGTTGAAATTTATTGTATACAAACTCCCTACTCTTTTACCTTAGCTAAAACCTTGTTATCTTTAGAAATAGATACAGAACCATTTTCAAAAACAATCTTTAAACCAGCTTTTTCAAGCTTTGAGGTAGATAACAAATTATCTTAAATCAGGGCAAAAATAGACATTCTAATTTGGCCAGATTGACCATTTTAAAGGTAATAGTAATGTTACCAATTTTTGTGGCATTCAGTTTTACATTTGACTTTGCGACAACAATACTAACATTTTTAAGTGTACTTACAGAATCAAAGTATTTTTCATCATTAATCATATGGTCAGTCGCCCCACTGTCCACAATCCAACTTATGCAGTGTCCACCACAGCTGTTTGCCTCTTTCTGCTCCTCAGTACAAGCATTTGTTAAAAATGCAATAGATGACTGGTCTCATCAGCATCAGGGTCAAAACTGGAGCCAGCCTGGTTTGCATGTCGTCTCGATAGGTCCTTTACTCTGCAGTACTTTCTTGTATTGCACATCTCTCATGTCGCTGTTCTGCTCGTTTCCCGTTCGGCAGGCCGCGGTTTTGTGGAATTTGTGGAATGCGGACAGCAGGTCATATTTAATAATAATAGCGGCTTTGTTTACATGTTGATTGGAAATTTACTCAAATTGTGATTGATTTTTATTACTGGACAGTTTTAGACTGGTAAATCAGAGTTAAATCGATTACTTATAGTTGGGCATGTTTATATTTATCATCAGCCGAGTTTTCCTGAGGAAAGTTGCAACAGGTGAGTGGAATGGTATTATGTAGGACTTATAATTTCAACATTTCGTTTTATTTCAGAAAATCTTTGATAATCTGCCCACACAGCTCATATAGCCAATGTGCATGAAGTATACTGGAACTTTATTAAGTAACAATTATTATCAAAGACAGTATTTAATAAAAACCAAATGTAAACCGTTTTGAAATCTATCTAGTTTTAAATCATCAGAGAGGCAAATACATTTGAAAAAACTGCATCCAGCTTCAGCATATACCTGTTGAGGTATAAATCTAGTTGATTTACTTACACAATGCTTTAATATGGTAAGTATACATATCAATCAACCAGCCCTCGACGTCCACTGCTGAACATAGGCCCCTCATGGCTCTCCACCCCTGTCTGTCCTGGCTCGCTTGGATCCAGTTGTTTGCCATTCTCTTTAGGTCGTCGGTCCAACGTGTAGGCGGGTTTCCTCTGTTGCGCTTATCGGTACGTGGTCTCCATTCTAGCAACCTTTTTGTCCATCTGTCATTTCCCTGTCTGCCCACGTGTTCAGCCCAGCTCCACTTCAGTGAGGTTATACGCTGAATAATGTCCGACACTCCGGATCTTCTGCGCAGTTCTTGGTTTGTGATATGGTCCTTCAGGCTCAGCCCAAGCATTGCTCTTTCCATTTTGCGTTGTGTGACTCTGAGTTTCCTCGCCGATACTGTTGTTAAAGTCAGGGTCTCTGCGCCATAAGTGAGCACCGGCAGAAAACACTGGTCGAATACTTTTCTTTTCTGGCAAGTAGGAATGTCACCGTAAGGATATCTTTCAGCATCCCATAGGCCGCCATCCAAGGCCAACCGTCTATGCAGTTCACATGTCTGGTTGTCCCTTGATATTCGGATTTCGTGACCTAAATATATGTATTGTCAACTGCTCGATTTCATATTCCGATGTTTATTGTCTCGTTCATGCCAAGGTTGTCATGATCTTGGTCTTAGTGAAGTTCATTGTTAGACCAACTTCAGAACATGCTTCCTCTAACTCTCTTAGCATCTGTTTCGCCTCTCTTAGACAGTCTGTTGTTAGGACTATGTCATCTGCAAAGCGGAGATGGTTAAGTTTTTCACCATCGATGTTTATTCCTTTAAGTATTAGTAATATAGTAATATTAGTAATAAGTATACATATGTTACATAGTTAATACCTACTTCTCATATTCTCTATGTAACATTTAATTTTTTTGTTTATAGATCCATCAATTGCTACATTTGATGTAGTGTATATTCATGATTTTTCTGATTTGCATGCAGGTCACACGAATGCAGCAACAACCAAGGTAACATATGCTTTTATAGTTTGTATATTACAATAGTAATTCTATATAAACGTCTGTGATAATATAACTTGTAATATCATATGGGAGTTAACAGTTAAATAAATCTATGAAATTTATAGTTTTCATTACACTAATTAGGTATAATGTATTATTAAATGGTATTTATATAAGTATATGTGCTATTTTAAGTTGGTAGAAATGTTATTCTTTTATGTTAATACATTGTTTTAAGAGTTTAAAAGTTTAATTAGTTTAAAACCATTCGAAACGAGTTACATTTTTCCTAAGTAAACACGATAATGTATAGAATATGGTGCATCTGATGCGTATAGAAACTTATGTAGCATTGTATTGCTTTCAAGAATAAAGTACGATAGAATATTACACAGCCATACCAGATAAACTGGACACAAAATTATATACGGTAAACAACTATTAAAATAAATAGATCGGGCAGCTTGATCGACCATATAAAACCAAACTGAATAAGTCTAGGTTTGTTTATGTTTATTTTTACTAATTTATTAAAGAAAAATAAATTATTATTAAATTTATTTCGCTTTTGTATATTTTATTTTTTCTCAATTTTGACCTCTCTGATAATAATAACCTTGTTGATCTCTTCTTGAAATTGTTAATTCTAGAGTTAGACAACAATTATCCACTTGCAATAATCAAAAAAATTCTCAACAAACAAAACAATACCAAAGTTGAAAGTAAACCAAAAGACGAAGAACTAACATGTTTTAAAATACCATTCATACCATTATCAACTAAAATTAAGTATGTTATCCAAAGCTACGAAACCGCAGCAAAGCAAAGGTAGGTAAAATGTAGTGATTGAAAGTCTCTAAAGAGAAACAACTTGCTTCTAATTTAATACACCATTTCACACGACATAACTTTACCAATCAAATGTGCAGCATCATATTGCCAAACCCGAAAAAACCAAAAAACCAAATCCCCCAGAGAACGGAAAAGGTCAAAACCCTCAGAGCCGGACATGACAGACAGCTGACAGCAGACAATACATGTGTGATCGGTCTACTCATCAAAATAATACAGTGTAAACAAATAAAGTTAGGTTAAACTAGAACTTAACACTGACAGCCAGCAGACTAGTGATCTAGTTAAGGTAGGCTTCCATGTCCTTAGTTTTATAAGTTTTTAATTAACACACTGTATAACTTTCAGCCTCTGAAGATGGGTGTCTGAATACACCCGAAACGTGTTAGGCAGATAACAACTTTTATTAATATATATTTGTGGAGATCGACTCTGAGTTTTGCTTTCACTTACACTCACTACTCCACTGCGTGCATATGGACTACTACTTTTCGATAAAATATTGATGTCCCTACCTGTTCCGTTTTAAGCATTTTAGATCGGCATGGGAATCAGTTGCTAGTCCCATTCAAATTCTGAGTGAGTTAACCTCTAGATTTCTAATTGAGGACGAAAGGTTAAAGTCAGAAGAGAATACCACTGCATTAGCAACCTTTAGTAGAGATGAGGCCGCTCATGTTCCAGTTTTTAAAGCAAAGGAGTATTCATTTTGTCACAAAAGGGGCCATACAGTAAATAATTGTTTTAAAAAGCAGAACAGTGATAACAAAAGTGAATCCAGGAGGTGTTTTTACTGCAAGAAGCCAGGACACGTGATAGCCAACTGTCAGCAACGAAAACAGAAAGGTGACCGAGGCAAAACATCCAATGTGAAGGCTTTTATTGGAGGTGAATTGGACTTAAAAATGATTCGTGCATGGACACAGGTGCTAGTGAACATATGTGCCATGACAAAAGTCTTTTCAACCAACTGGTACTCAGTGATCTAAGCAGAAAAGTCAAGGTGGGCAATGGCAATTTATTAAATGTCCTAGGAGTAGGCACAGTGCATTTGTGGGCTGATGCTGGTAATTGTTTGTTAGAAACCACTTTATCAAATGTTCTCTATGTCCCAGAGGTAAAATGTAACCTATTTTCAGTAGGCTGTGCTTTAGATAAAGGGTGCACTATGACCTCTGATAAAAATCGGTGTATGTTTCTAGATATCAAACACAAAATTAGAGCTATTTTTAACTATTACATTTTGTAAAACTAAGCAAATTGAAAATTATTTCTGAGTGCAAAGTTGCAGAAAATGTTGAGTCACTTAGTGTGTGGCACTCAAAATTAGCACATCAGAATATAGCTCATGTTAAACAAGTACTGAAAAGAAATAACACTGTTTTTTCGGATAAAAAATTAGAATCCACTTGTGTTAAATGTCTAGCAGGGAAACAGCATAGATTTCCGTATCCACTCAGTCATTTCAGGTCAACTGATCTTCTAGAATTAGTACACGCTGATCTTTGTGGCCCAATGGCAACCTCATCAATTGGTGGTTCAAGGTACTTTCTCCTCATGAAAGATGATTTTTCCTCATACAGGCATGTGTTTTTCCTCAAGCATATGTGATAAACTCTGCTGCTATTCTATTGGAAGTATGGTTGTCCAATGAAGGGTTCTTCAGTTCCAGTACGTAGGGCTAGATTCAGTGAAACTCAAAGTACAACAATAACAACAACGTTAATAACTTCGCCATTAATAACCGCACATAGTCACTCTAACGGCAACGCGAACCGACTATTCGCGAGTTTGCGCGCGGCGCGAACTGTTCTTTTGACTGCCCGTTACTACGATCAATCGCTCTTTTATCTACTCAGTATGTGTTATCTTACATCAGGTTTTTGGGGTCGATTGCCTCCTAAAACCTTCAACAACATAACCCATTATCCTTTTGCTTGAGCGTTGACCGCATGGAGAATCACGTACTCACTTCTTAAACGTGCTTTTGAAGTGATTCCGTGACGACCAATAACCCAGCGATTCGGGTTATACCCTTGCCTGGGTCATCTCCCTTACATCTCCCCCCTGGAAGAAGAAAAAATGTCGTCCTGTAAGACCTGCATTTTTTCGGTTGCACACATGTGCTTGCATACAAATTATTTACACAACTATCTGTCTACTATAATAATATTATTCTAAATGTTTACGCAACACTATCTTAAATTATTATAATATTCCTCTCATATAAACATTATTTTACTAACGTCAATTGTTTTTAGTATAAGCGCGCGTATTTACACATCACTTGCACCGCCGTGTTTTTGTTCATGGTATATTTTCACATTGTTTTTGTGCACTTCCTTAATTCTACCTTTAACTTTTATGTGTACATTTTGGTCCGATATGGATTGAATTTCATAAGGATCTTTAAATAGGGGGTCCAGTTTATTATTTGGAGCTGTATTTTCGACTAATACCCGATCTCCTACTTTAAGTTAATTTTTAATTTTGCAGTTGCTATCATACGTATTTTTTCTCTTGTGTTTAGAAGATATGATATTTTGTCTGGCATCGTTCCATGCCGTTTGAAGACAAAGAAGAAGAAATTTTAATTCGACCGGGTAGTCCTCGAAGTTATAAACGGGGTCGATTTGATTAGTTACATTGGATGGCATATTACATCGCGTGCCGAAGACAAGCTCATATGGAGAATACTTTGTAGAAGTGTTAACTGTGTTTTTGTACGCAAAGCACCAGTATGGGACCCAGTCGGTCCAATTCGTGTTTTCTTTTGACACCTTCATGCGTAAGTACGCGCCCAGATTTTTATGACTGTTTTCGAGCGCTCCTAGCGTCTCATGATGATACGCTGCCGAGTTAAGTTTCCGAATGTTAAGGAATGCACATGATTCTTTGAACACGCTTGACAAAAACTCCGTTCCCTGATCTGTAATAATTTCTGCTGGAATCCCGAATCTTAAATAGGATAAGCCTCCACAAATTTTGACAAATCGCATTCCAGGGTTAGGATGTACTTATTGCCGTACGCATCGATCGGCAAAGGGCCTACCAAGTCCATAAATACCCGTTGTAGTGCTTGCTTTGCCGTGGTCGTTATGGCCATTGGCTCTTTTGTCTTAACTGAATGTTTAAATTTTTGACATTCATCACATCGTTTGACAAAACTAGCTATGCTATATCATCCACTAGTTTGGGCCAAGAATATTTCCGTATATTATTATACATGCATTTCCCTGCATGTCCCCTATGTGTAAGGTGTGGAAATCGTTTAATATAAGTGTCTGAGTTCTTGCTATCTACTCTCTGTACATCTTTGACAATTTTTAGCCTAGTTAGCCTAACTTAGGTACATTCTTTCTCGCTTGCAAAAATTCGTTTAAAAGTTCGGCATTGCTATCGTTCTTCAGAATAAGAACCTCTTCAATATTCTCTTCTGCGCAGAGTTTGTCCAAAGTCTTCAACGATCGACCTAAGTTGAACGCTGATCGGCAGTCAATGGATAAATAAATTACTTGCGAGTTTGCCTCATATATAATATATCGGTTATATCCTTTCCCCCGGAGTAAGGTTCTTAACTTGTCGAGTTCCTGTTTTTGCACAAGGCGTAATTCTACTGTCCCTTCAGGTTTCTTTAGGTTTCTTTAATATCTCTAGAACGTCCGGTTGACTTGTCCGGTTATCTAGAATTTGGTCTTCCTGAGGTAACTGCCTGGTTTGTGCTCTCGTCATTACATACATATTTTTTTTTCTATATTCGAGTTCATTTCCTTGAGCTCACTGGAAGTTAAGATTACGCGTGATAGTGCGTCTGTCGTCACGTTGTCGCGTCCTCTCATGTACTCGATGTCAAAATCATACTCCTCCAATGTTAACCTGAATTTAGTTAGTCGACTAGAAGGGTTTGTCATATTGAATCTAGATATGGAAATCTGTGCCGCCTCTTCCTCCGCGGCGACAATTGCCTATCTAAGTGTCTTGTAATTTCTTGCTTTGATGATAGTCCTCAGTTCAGAATTTCTTAAGCCATTTGCAAAAGTGTTAATCGCAATTTTTCATTTACTTGCAAATTCTTTTAATTCTCGATTTCTCTGTTTTTCGTTATTTAATTTTGAAAATAATACGGTAGTTGCTTCTTCACTGTACTCACTTCTTAAACGTGCTTTTGAAGTGATTCCGTGACTCGACCAATAACCCAGCGATTCGGGTTATACCCTTGCCTGGGTCATTCCCTTACACATAAAACAGAAGCTAAGTTGTGCATCGAGCAATTTATTACCAGAAGTGAGAGGGAAACTGGAAAGTTAATGAAAGTATTGAGAACTGACACTGGTTTGGAATTTGTAAACAAAGAGGTTAAAAATTTATCAACAAAAAAAGGGATTCGACACTAAAGATCTGTGGTGTACACTCCACAGCAAAACGGGCGTGCTGAGAGGGAGATGAGGACGTTAGTCAAAGCTGCAAGAACTTTAATTCAAGGGTTGGACAAATATCTATGGGCTGAAGCTATAAACACTGCCACCTCGGTGTTAAATAGAACTGGAAGGAGTCCATTTCCAGATAAAAGTCCTTTTGAACTATGGTGCAATAAAAAGGTGGATTTTAAGTTATTTCGAGTTTTTGGTACTACAGTTTCTGTACTTAGACCAAAAGAAACCAGACTTAAATGGGATGCAATTTTGGGCTATTTTGTTGCAAATCCAACTTCGTCAATAAGACAAGTTTCCGTAGAACCAGGCATATCTAAAAGCTCAATTCAAAGAATCCTGAAGAA
The DNA here is from genome assembly GCF_016097725.1 of Ips typographus. Taxonomy (NCBI): domain Eukaryota; kingdom Metazoa; phylum Arthropoda; class Insecta; order Coleoptera; family Curculionidae; genus Ips; species Ips typographus. Next base: position 12,916,251 of record NC_138424.1, on the reverse strand, counting down.
ACATAAATTTCAACCTTTTTCATTTAAATTAGGGCAACACTTAAAAGAGGTTGACTTTCCGAAGAGAGTGGTTTTTAGTGAGTTTTTGCTGACTAGTCACTATGGAGAAGATTTTTGAATAATGTTATTTAGAGCGACGAAGGCAAATTCACTAAAAATGGAATGTTCAATAGACATAATTCACACTACTGGTGTGACATAAATCCACACGTAATTAGAGAGAGAAATTTTCAAGAAATCTGGAGTTTTAATAATAAAAAATGTTTATTCTCAAATAAAACGAAATGGGTTGGATTTAGATATAGGCAAGTAAATTGAAACGTATAGTAATTTCTAATGCTCAAAATGATTCCGTCATAAAAAATGTGGGTTTCTATTTAAAAAACTTGAAATTTTCATTTTTTTTAGTGGCAGGTTATGATTTTTTTTGACGACCCTGTATACTGTATATACAGTTTAATAAAACGATCCTTTATTTACAATAACCCAAAGTTTCATTGCAAAATGAAATACGGTTTTGACAGAGTACAATAATATGTTGAGCGTTGCAACTCTCACTTTTTTGGAAAATCATTAAATATTTCGAAAACGGCTAGAGATAGGCATAGGGCATTGTACACAAAAGTTGGTCAGAATTTTGTGAGGAATCCAAATATGTAATAACATACAGGGTGTTCTATTTAAAATAAGAAAGTTGTGATCGACTTTCGGTATAAACGAAAGTGCAACCATCTGGAAAAAACTTTAGTTTGATTGGGCATGCCCACATCAGTATCCTGCCAAATTTTCAAAACTCTCCTATTTATACTTTTTCCAATATCAATCGATGTCTTTCGTCGTGGGACACCCTGTATATTAGTCATAGTTCATAGTTCACCCTTGAGGGCGGGTGTTAAATTACAATGGTAAATATACTCTAGTTTGTTGAATATAAATATCTTTAATTAGAATATAAGAAGAATTTGACAGTATGTCATTTGGTCATGACAGCAGACAATGTCAGATGAGTTGGTTTTTTGTAAAAGAAGAGAAGTGTGCGTTTTTTAAGGTTAACAAGTAGACGCGAATTTGATTATCCATCCTACTTTATTTTTGTTAAACGTTATTTAAAACTTACTACTAATTAAACCTTCATTTCTTATTTCCGGTGTTTGAATTGATGCCGACATATTCCTTCTTCAGATCGTTTTGTTCGTAAATTATTGACAAATTGAACTGGTTTGACTGATATAAGATGTTATGGGTTGAAGTTGTAAAGCGTAACCTCAGTTCAATCAAACCACATTATAGGCACCAATGAACTAATTATATTAACAAACTAGTACTTAAACAAAACCAAACATTGTTCTCTTTCAAGATGTTTGAATACCTGATCTCGAACAACTTAACTTAACTTAATTTTATTGCTTTAGCAGCTGGTGAGTACACACGACAGTTACAACAAAGAGTATAACATAAAACAAATACACTTATTCAACTAAAATCAATGATATGAAGTATTTAAACTTGTTACTGCCAAGAGGCTTAGTAAACATATCTGCAATGTTTTCACTAGAAAACATATTTTATAGACAACTTTTGTTGAATATTCATATCTTTAATGAAATTATATTTTATATCGATATGTTTACCTTGCTTTGAGTTCTCGAAAGTATTGATCATTGATATGGCACGCACTTAAATTATCAACCTTTGAGACAGGAATGTTACAGTCTACAAATTCTGATAAAACACCTTGTATACTAATCAGTTGTTGACATGCACTACAAGCAGCTAGGTACTCTGCCTCCATGGTTGATAATGCCACACAATTTTGCTTCTTGAAAAACAAAGAAATTGAATTTCCAGGATAAAATTCTATAAATCCACTCACACTTTTACGGGTTTGTTTATCTCCCCCTCAGTCGGCATCTGACATAGCCTTTAGCTTATGTGGTCTTGTGGGCGACATGCCTTGCAACTACTGTCTCTTACAAATATGCAACCAGCAATACAGTCCTAATTCTCCAATATCACGCCGTCATTCCAACACAGTAGATAAGTTATATGAGTTCCACGTCACATAATAATGTGTACATAAGGCAAGGGGCTGCTAAGCCTTACTGACAAGTTCAAAGGCAGCTCCTGGGACGAAACACACTTTACTACGTCATTCCCCTCTTCTCGGTTGAATCTCCAAATTAAGGGGAGTACTGTGGGCGACATGCCTTGCAACTACAGTCTCTCACAAATATGCAACCAGCAATACAGTTGCAATTCATTCAATTCAACAATTCAACATTCTCCAATATTACGCCGTCATTCTAAGACAGTATATAAGTACTTATATAAGTTCCACGTCTTAAGCATTTAATAAGAGTGGCTTGTTCCTTTTCTAAAGTAATAACATGTCCCTTTTCTACCGTTTTGTCTAACAGATTGTGTTTCAACCCTGGCACAATTATAGCTTCAAATTAATTGAATGTCCCTGACATTTAGTATGTAAAATGCCTAGCCTGTTTGACTTCATAACTTCACCATTTGCGATATCTATATAAACGTGTTAGTATTTTGATATTAAACATGTAAAGTTCTAGGTTTTTTTGAGCAAAATGGTATTTGCCCGTGAATCAATAATGAAATTTGTACTTACAGGGCGGGTTTTACATGATTTAGCCGAATATATTGCATTTGCCTCCTCTGCTGCATTGGCTGAACTATTATTTGGGTTATGATGTAGATTACCATTATCGCTGTTTCCAGAAAACCTATGAAAACCTTTTGTAAATCCTCTTTGATGGTGGTGTCTGTAACGAAGTTACGAATATTTTTCTGTTTGGTTTACTAAGCCGTCGTTAGTACCGTTGGATTTGCGGCGATATGCAGATAAGGAATCCATTAATAGAAGCCGTTTAGTAAAGTAACCAGTGCTAGGACGTTGCCAAAATACGATAAGCCGTATTATTAAGTTATTATATTTTCTCAGGATTGGCCAGTCCGATTTTTACCATTCTTGTTGGAAACCATGGGTAATATTACAGGGTTTACAACAATGCTGCAGTAGGATAGCGCGTAATAGGAAATTAGTGGTTTGCGTTTCCTGTAATTATAATTCGCGAGTTGACGTAGCTGGCTAGGTTGGCCGAAGCGTACCGTTTTCCTGCAGTACTGCGTTTCGGTACGCGTCACTCGAGTAGGGCCGTGTTTCCCACTACCCGACAGTGGGGGAATCGGACTGTCTATAAACTAGCGTGCGCCGTCAGTTCGTTCTCTGTTGAGATCACTAGCTCCCCGAGCAACATCTCAACCTCCCAGCAGCACCGCCGCAACACAGTAAGTATACCTGTTTAGTGGTTAGCTCTCTAGTGCACTGTGTACCTGTTATTTGAACACCGAGGCTCGCTAGACCGGGTGTTCGTTCCCTGTTACTCCAACCCTGTACCGCCGTTGTTGTAGCGTCGTGGCTCGCTAGACCGGGCGCTGCTGTAACGGTCACGTCACCTGTTTTCATTGCAAACGCTACATGGTTCGCTAGACCGGGCGTTTGCACCGTTAGTCCCAGTCCGGCCATTTTTCCGGCCCTTTTACTTCAGTAGCATCGTGGCTCGCTAGACCGGGTGCTACGCCATATATCCGGCACTGTAGGCTTCTATACAAACACTACATGGTTCGCTAGACCGGGGTTTGTATACTTTCCCCGATAGGCCAATTTCCGGCCCTAGTTTACTCTGTAGCGTCGAGGTTCGCTAGACCGGGCGCTACACGATAGTTCCACCTTCAACACAAACGCTACATGGTTCGCTAGACCGGGCGTTTGTGTCATTTAGTAGTCCGGCCGCACTTCCTGGCCTGTCTTTTGTTGACTACGCTACATGGTTCGCTAGACCGGGCGTAGGAGGCAAGTTTCTAGATCCCGTTGCCAACAAGAACCACTACAAGGCTCGTAAAGACCGGGTGGTTCAGTAATACCCTGTTACAACTCTTTTACCGACCCGTGACACCGTAACTTTATTTGCACTAGGACGGTTAATTGCTTAGTTGTAAACGTAGACCTGCATTGACCCTGTAATTAACTTTGATTCATTTTGTACCTGTAACATTCATTGCACTGCGTGGCTTTTTAACTTTCTGCATTATACCGTTGACCTGTTTTGCATCGCATCCGACCCGTACCGTAACTAAGTTGCACACTCTCACTCTCGTTCTTGTTTAATTAAGGGGAAGGGGGATTTAAGATACGTTTGTTTGCATAAGTATTTGCTTAGTAAGTTTGCTGGCATTGTAAGTTAATCACATAGAATATACGTTAGTTGATTGGTACTTTGGCTTTTATTAGCGTTGTCACCAACTGAACCACTGTTACCACAGATTGTCGGGAACCTTGTCTCCAGCTGTATAAAAGCTACCAAGGCATACGAATTGTGTTTCCTGGTTCACATTTCGAAAATTCTAATTACTTTCTTAAAACCAGGTGGCGCCCGAGGCAATTCTCATTAACTTTTGTTCTAGAACATACTTTAATTCGAACTCCCGAATAAATAGCGTCACAAAATTGGCGCCGAGCAGGGACCGTATTTCTGTTTTCTGATTGTGACAGTGGGACAGTACTTTTCTTTCAAAAGTAGTACAATAACTTGTTTTTTTTTTGAGTGTGCAACTTGGTTGGGGAAACCCAACATAACTCGACGCCTGTATTATATACGTCATGCTTGTAACTTTTACACCGCCGGCCTTATACGCACGTTTGCTTTGGTTTGGTTGCTAGTTAGCTTGTTAGTTGCTATTTAGATCCACAAATAGAGTAGCCCCTGTTCCTGTAATATCCTATCATGAATACCGAACAGAGAGAGGATTTACCGTTCGAAACTACCGCCGGTGCCACCGAACCTCTTGACTCCAAAATCGCGATAATATGCCAACTAAAGAAAGATGCTTGATCGTTGAATTATCCAAGATTGGATTAGACACCAGTGGCACCACAGAGGTGTTAAGAAAACGCCTAATGCTTATTTAATGGGTGGAGAATCAACCCCAATAGTCAAAACTGCACCATTTTCTTTCCCTGCAGTTTATACCGAACCGACCACTACCACAGTAACTTTGCCCCCGACTACCGTAGTAGTTAAAGTTACCGAGTCACTTACGACGACCGCCCCCATTTTTACAACGCCATCGACGTGGGTACTTCACGCCCCATCCCAGTTGCAATACCGCCCTAACGTTCACTTCGGCTCATACAACTCTACCGATTTCCGGTTCCGAGCCCCCCCTTTATCTTTGACTTTACCGGTGACTTATCCCTGGATACCGCCCATGACCACAGCCAATGAGGCGTTAACAAAGCCACTTTCCTGTCTGCCGGAACCCACGCCACGCCGACCCTGAACCGGCAAACAACCATGTATTTTCGAGCTCAAGACTGGAAAGTCTACTTTAATGAACAGGATGATCCTGTTGCTTTCCTGGAGCAATTAATGGAGATTTGCGCCGCTAATCAAATCCATCCCGATTTATTAGTGCCGCAATTACCTATGGTGTTGCGTGGTAATGCGCTATTGTGGTTCCGAAACAACCGGCACCGTTGGGCGACGTGGCAGCAATTTGAGGCTGATTTCCGCACTTTTTATTACCCTCTGGACTATGATGATCTTGAGGCACAGATAAGCCGCAGATTGCAAAAACAAGGGGAATCTGTCAGCCTGTACTTTACTGACTTACAAACTATGATCCGCCGACATGGCAGTATTACACCCGAACAGGAGTTACGTTGGTTGTACCGCAATATGACACCACAATTAAGACAGATGGTCCGGCCGACCGACTTTTACGATGTGTTAACCCTGTCACAGAAAGCCCGTGAGACCGAACGCCTCTTGGAGGAGGTAAGGCAGGCAGAGGCATGTAGTTACCGCCCTCAACCTGAGTTTACTAGAGTGAATAGTAATCAGGAAACGACCGTAAAATCACAACCAGTACCCGAGACACGGGTTACCGTACCAGGCCGCCCACGACCAAATGAAGTGAGTCGACAGCCTCGCCCCAACCAGTTTCTCAATACAACGCACAACAGGCCACCTCAACACCCATCCCGTACCGAAAACCGTCAGGATGCTCCCGTGGGCAATCCTGGAGGAATATGTTGGCGTTGTGGAGAGACCGGGCATTTCCGTACAGAATGTACACGTCCATCCCGTCTGTTCTGTTCCAGATGTGGAAAACAAGGTGTACAGTCTCGGCATTGTAATTGTGCACGGCCGGAAAACTAGAAGGGCGTTGTGATAATACGAGGAAAGCACAACCGCCCGACGTAACAGCCTCGACCCACCTTGTTCCGACCGTTACCGCCTGTCAGCCGTCATCTGTAAATACCGTTCAGCCGTCAAACCCCATTTTACCGACCGTTACCTTAGCTAACGTTACCGTACCGCCTGTTCCTGTCACTGTCATACCGTACCACCTGTTCCTGTCACCTGTCATACCGTACCACCTGTTCCTGTCACCTGTCATACCGTACCACCTGTTCCTGTCACCTGTCATACCGTACCACCTGTTCCTGTCACCTGTCATACCGTACCGCCTGTTCCTGTCACCTGTCATACCGTTCCACCTGTTCCTGTCACCTGTCATACCGTACCACCTGTTCCTGTCACCTGTCACACCGTACCACCTGTTCCTGTCACCTGTTATACCGTACCACCTGTTCCTGTCACCTGTTATACCGTACCAAGTATACCGCCGACAAAGTAACATTACCGTACCGACCGTGTCTGCAACCTGTTGTACCGTACGACCGTTAGTAGACATAAACGTGACGTTACTCCAGTACTAAAGTACCTAACGTTACTACCAGTTACCCTGTACCGACCGAGACGTTGGATAAGGATTCTGGTACAAAAGACTACGTTCATCCGACCGCAACACCAGACCTTACCGTACCGACCGTCCCAGTACCGTCTGTTGCTGATATACCAGCAGCAGTTACCGCCCTTAATGCTTTCGTGTCAACTGACAACCGACCCCACATCTCTGTCAGAATATTTGACACAGACTTTATGGCATTAGTAGACACTGGTGCTGCCCGTTCATACGTAGGGGCCGTGGTACGACAGTTGTGTCTTAAGCACGATTGCACACCTCTCCGTCCAGCCGTTGAAAACGCTAAAGTTGCAAACGGCAGTAAGGTAGATATTACCGAGGCTTTCAGGGTCAAACTGACTTTTGAGGGCTACCCGACTGTAACGGAGGTGTTGCACTATTTACCAGGGTTGACCGTATTTATCGTGCTTGGTATGGACCTACTGGGAAAACATCCATTTCAAGTAAATTTGCAGACAAGGGCTGTACAAATAGTAAGCCCCAGACCAGTCAGTATACCGAAAAAGATTAGTCCAGTCAACACCATTGATCCGCCTGAGCCCTTAGCGTTGACTGAAACCGAAAATACCAGACTGCTACAGTTTTTGAACACCGAACTTCCAAAGTTCGATCGAATTAGCGGTGTAACTCCACTAACCACACATACCATTCATTTGGAACAAACCGAACCGATTAAGCAACGCTATCACCCTCGCAATCCTCGTATGCAGGAGATTATTAATACCGAGGTAAAGCAGATGTGCAAGACGGTATTATTGAGCCGTCAACTAGTCCGTGGAGTTCCCCTGTAGTAATTGTCCGTAAAAAGGATGGTAAGCACCGTTTCTGTATTGACTTTCAAAAAGTCAATGACGTTACCCGAAAAGATGCATACCCGTTACCGTTTATTAATGCAATCTTGGACAAACTCCGCCGTGCCCGTTATATATCCAGTATGACTTGAAACAGGGTTACTGGCAAGTAGCTCTCGATAAAGCTAGCAAACCAATTACGCATTTACGGTGCCGGGCATGGGCTTGTTTCAATTCAAAGTCATGCCATTTGGTTACACTCAGCTCCCGCTACATTTCAACGATTAATGGATAGAGTCATCGGCCCTGATCTGGATCCGTACTGTTTTGCGTATCTGGACGACATTATTGTTCTTGGTGAAACTTTTGAACAACATCTCGACAACCTGTCCGAGGTATTCCGTCGTCTCAGAGCTGCAAATCTTAGACTTAATCCAGAAAAGTGCCAGTTTTGCCGAAAATCCCTACGTTACTTGGGTCACCTGGTTACATCCAATGGTATCTGTACCGACCCAGAAAAAGTGTCAGCTATTCAAAATTTGCCGGCCCCAACTACCGTAAGAGGTGTCCGCCGTTTCTTAGGCATTGCCTCTGGTACCGTCGTTTTGTGAAAGGCTTTTCCCAGATTGCCTCTCCCCTAAACCGACTATTAAAAAAGGGAGTCAAGTGGTCCTGGTCAGAAGACCAACAGCAAGCATTTGAGCAGCTAAAGATATGCTTAACCGAAGCCCCTATTTTGGCATGTCCAGATTTTTCCCGACCGTTTGTACTACAAACGGATGCGTCGGATCATGGGCTAGGTGCTGCATTAATACAGCATGATTCCAATGGAGACCACATCATAGCTTATGCAAGCAGAACGCTGACAGCTACCGAGCGGAAGTTTTCGGTGACCGAGAAAGAATGCTTAGCAATAGTCTGGGGAGTTGAAAAGATGCGACCGTACCTGGAAGGTTACCGTTTTACCGTGTGACTGATCACCAGTCGTTACGTTGGCTACACTCCTTAAAAAGCCCGTCCGGACGTCTAGCACGCTGGAGTTTATCTCCAACAATTTGATTTTGAAATCAAGTACCGTAAGGGAGTTTTGAATAAAGTCGCGGATGCTCTGTCACGAGATCCGGTTCCGACAACGTCTACCGATCCGCCAGACTCCGTAGCAGTAATTGAAGACTTTGAGCCGTGTTCTTGGTATCTGGCCAAGAAGAAAGCCGTTGAGAACAATCCTAGCGAGTTTCCCGATTACTGCATAAAAGACGGCCGCCTGTTCCGACATTTCTGGGATATAAATGAAGGCACCACCGCCGAACCGAACGCGCCTTGGAAATTTTGGCCCAAAAACTGCTCGTGAACCCGTTTTGCGGCAGAACCATAATGAACCGACCGCCGGACACTTGGGAATAGCAAAAACTACCGTCCGTATTGCCCAACGTTATTACTGGCCGGGAATGATGCGTGATATTGCTAAATATGTCCGTAATTGTTCCTCCTGTCAAAGATATAAGCTTTCACAGCAGGCACCTCCAGGCCAGATGCAACCGTCTCGTAACAACAATCCTTGGGAAACCGTCAGTACCGATTTAGTTGGCCCTTTACCTCGTTCGGCCAAAGGAAACAACTACCTAGTAGTTTTCCAGGACCGTTTCACTAAATGGGTACAGTGTCGAGCGATAAGGAAGGCAACAGCCCGTGCCGTAAGCCAGGCTTTCTACGAGGAGATTGTAACTCGTTTCGGTTGTCCAAAGACTGTGCTGTCCGACAATGGCACCCAATTTACGGCCAACCGTTTAAACAGTTGCTTGAGGAGTTAGGAATAGCTCACCGTTTCACTCCGCCGTATACGCCTCAAGCTAATCCTGTCGAGCGTACTAACAGACGCTCAAGACCATGATGCGCAATTCTGCGAGAATGATCATCGCAAGTGGGATGTCTTTCTGCCGGAATTAGTGTTTGCCATAAACACATCACAACATGACTCTACCGGGTTCACGCCCGCGTACCTGAATTTGGCCGTGAGTTAGAGCCCCAAAGGCTCTGTATCGTTTTGCTAGGCCGGAAACCGACCGTACCGAACCGTCCGTGGAGCCCCAGTTCTCCGATATTGAGGAGCATAATAGCCGCCTCAAACAGCTTTGTGATATTTTGAGCTGGTCCGTCTAAATCTGAGTCGGGCGTTCACCACTCAGAGCCGCCACTACAATCTCCGGCGACGCGAGTGGAGATGTCACCTGGGAGATCAAGTTTTCCGCAGGGAAAATCCTCTGTCCTCCGCTGTCCGAGGTTTCGCCTCGAAACTAGCGCCTAAATACTCAGGGCCGTATACCATTGTCAAAGTTGTTTCTCCCGTGGTCTATGATCTTAAAGATCGTACCGGTAAAACCCTGCGGCATGTTCACATCAAGGACCTCAAGATGGCTCATGTTGGTGCCTCTCTTGATTCTGATTTAGGGGTTGGGCGATCGTAAGTAAGACGGGTCAACTGTAACCGCGGAAACCACGATTCTTCTTCAACCATGAGAGTAGATTTTGGTACCTTGACCGACAGAACCCTGTCTGCTTTAGATGACCGGAGTAACCAACCGAATTCCCAAGTCCCGCCAAAGATTGCCGGGTGAACCCCCCATGGTGTGCCTCCTGAAGCGGTACCGTCCGTCAAGCAAACCCGTTTCCTAACCGCCGCCGCTGCCAAAACCCGAATGGCTCGAATCAAGCGGGAGGCACAAGCCCTACGGGCTCCGTTACGGAAAACTGTATTGCCCTCCAGCTCCGATCCCACTCTGGCAACGTCTCGGCCCTCCATTTGCATAATTTCCGATATCCGTTTGCGGCCGCCTTTCCGGGGGTCCTTAAATACTACAGCCGATAACGAAAATTTGCGGCGTTTGCAGTGGGCGGTTGAACACGCGGAAGAGATCTTTCCCGAACCGGCCCGCCCAGTTACTGAAGTCCATCCACGGCCTGTTCCGTAATTCCAACCGCTGACGAGCCGTCGGTGGTTGCGGAGGTTGTGGATGGACAAAGGTGGCGGATGAAGTCGCGCCACGCCCAACCCAGCGATGTGGTCGGCAGCGTTGGTAGCCCAGCTGCGGAAGCTGCGCCCGCCACATGTTCCCGGGACCCGCAGATTTCGGCGACATCTGCGGACCAGCACCGGCCAGCGCATACACATCAACGTGCCGTAGCTCGGAAAAGTAAAGGTGTCACCGCCAGGGATTGGGCTGCTTTCTGTCCCCTCTCTCTTTTCCCTCATCCCCGTGTCCGAACTTAATGAAACACAGAATTTACGTTTCCGTGCCGTTTGCGGTTTTTTTTTTTTTGAGGTCTGGTGCAGGAATATATTTTTTTTTTTGCCCGTTTTGTTGTCCTTGCAGACAGTTTGGAATGTTTACTAGTTTTTTTTAAAAATCTTGTCCGTTAGGGATGTCCCTCTCGCCAGTGTTGGAATTGTCCACTGAGGATCACTGTTTGGAGCTGATGTTGGCAATGGACGAAGACGTGACCGCTGAGGTGAGGGCGCCGCCCTCTCCGGTTACACTAAAAATGCCGCTGGTCTGGAAGATCGCCCCATCAACCTCTGCCGACCGAGCGCCGCGGCTGGTACCAGCAGTATGGACCGAGGAACTGAATTCCCCGGCCGCGTCCGACCCCGCCCCGTACGTACCTCCGGCGGAGATACCGCTATTCCTGCCTGTTAAAAAGGGGTTGTGTTGGAGGTGGGGAGCGAAGGTCATCACCGGGCCAACTGCACGCGTCCGCCGATTCTGTTCTGTTCGAGGTGTGGGCACCGGGACCGCCTTACCAAGACTTGCCCCTGCGCGCCGTGGTTCCCGGAAGAAGGGAAGACGGTGCTACCAGCCCCCGAGAGACACGCGTCCGCTCGTCGGTACGTATCTCGTGGTACGCAGTGTTCCATGGACCGCGAAAGGTCGGGTCGGCATTGTGACAGGTGTGGGAGAGTGAGCCGTGCAGTGTCGTGGCGCGATTTCCGTTAATGTCGTTTCCGTTTGTTTTTTTTTTCTCGCCTATAGTGTGGGGCAATTAGTTGGGTAGTTTAGGTTGAAATGTGTTAATAACTGTTAAGTTAAGTAGTTGAGTAAGACTAGGAGAAGTGAGAGAGCATTGTGTTTGAATTATTTGCAAAAAAAGTAAACTAGTTTTCTTTTTTTTACCGAAGAGAGAGGGGTGTGTAACGAAGTTACGAATATTTTCTGTTTGGTTACTAAGCCGTCCGTTAGTACCGTTGGATTTGCGGCGATATGCAGATAAGGAATCCATTAATAGAAGCCGTTAGTAAAGTAACCAGTGCTAGGACGTTGCCGAAATACGATAAGCCGTATTATTAAGTTATTATATTCTCAGGATTGGCCAGTCCGATTTTTACCATTCTTGTTGGAAACCATGGGTAATATTACAGGGTTTACAACAATGCTGCAGTATGATAGCGCGTAATAGGAAATTAGTGGTTTGCGTTTCCTTGTAATTATAATTCGCGAGTTGACGTAGCTGGCTAGGTTGGCCGAAGCGTACCGTTTTCCTGCAGTACTGCGTTTCGGTACGCGTCACTCGAGTAGGGCCGTGTTTCCCACTACCCGACAGTGGGGGAATCGGACTGTCTATTAAAACTAGCGTGCGCCGTCAGTTCGTTCTCTGTTGAGATCACTAGCTCTCCCGAGCAACATCTCAACCTCCCAGCAGCACCGCCGCAACACAGTACCTAAGTATACCTGTTTAGTGGTTAGCTCTCCTAGTGCACTGTGTACCTGTTATTTGAACACCGAGGCTCGCTAGACCGGGTGTTCGTTCCCTGTTTACTCCAACCCTGTACCGCCGTTTGTTGTAGCGTCGTGGCTCGCTAGACCGGGCGCTGCTGTAACGTTCACGTCACCTGTTTTCATTGCAAACGCTACATGGTTCGCTAGACCGGGCGTTTGCACCGTTAGTCCCAGTCCGGCCATTTTTCCGGCCCTTTTACTTCAGTAGCATCGTGGCTCGCTAGACCGGGTGCTACGCCATATATCCGGCACTGTAGGCTTCTATACAAACACTACATGGTTCGCTAGACCGGGTGTTTGTATACTTTTCCCCGATAGGCCAATTTCCGGCCCTAGTTTACTCTGTAGCGTCGAGGTTCGCTAGACCGGGCGCTACACGATAGTTCCGTATCCAACACAAACGCTACATGGTTCGCTAGACCGGGCGTTTGTGTCATTTAGTAGTCCGGCCGCACTTCCTGGCCCTGTCTTTTGTTGACTACGCTACATGGTTCGCTAGACCGGGCGTAGGAGGCAAGTTTCTAGATCCCGTTGCCAACAAGAACCACTACAAGGCTCGTAAAGACCGGGTGGTTCAGTAATACCCTGTTACAACTCTTTTACCGACCCGTGACACCGTAACTTTATTTGCACTAGGACGGTTAATTGCTTAGTTGTAAACGTAGACCTGCATTGACCCTGTAATTAACTTTGATTCATTTTGTACCTGTAACATTCATTGCACTGCGTGGCTTTTTAACTTTCTGCATTATACCGTTGACCTGTTTTGCATCGCATCCGACCCGTACCGTAACTAAGTTGCACACTCTCACTCTCGTTCTTGTTTAATTAAGGGGAGGGGGGATTTAAGATACGTTTGTTTGCATAAGTATTTGCTTTAGTTAAGTTTGCTGGCATTGTAAGTTAATCACATAGAATATACGTTAGTTGATTGGTACTTTTGGCTTTTATTAGCGTTGTCACCAACTGAACCACTGTTACCACAGATTGTCGGGAACCTTGTCTCCAGCTGTATAAAACCTACCAAGGCATACGAATTGTGTTTCCTGGTTCACATTTCGAAAATTCTAATTACTTTCTTAAAACCAGGTGGCGCCCGAGGCAATTCTCATTAACTTTTGTTCTAGAACATACTTTAATTCGAACTCCCGAATAAATAGCGTCACATGTCTATTTTCTTGGTTTGAACTTTGACCTCTCTGATAATAATAACCTTGTTGATCTCTTCTTGAAATTGTTAATTCTAGAGTTAGACAACAATTATCCACTATCAATAATCAAAAAAATTCTCAACAAACAAAACAATACCAAAGTTGAAAGTAAACCAAAAGACGAAGAACTAACATGTTTTAAAATACCATTCATACCATTATCAACTAAAATTAAGAATGTTATCCAAAGCTACGAAACCGCAGCAAAGCAAAGGTAGGTAAAATGTAGTGATTGAAAGTCTCTAAAGAGAAACAACTTGCTTCTAATTTAATACACCATTTCACAGGACATAACTTTACCAATCAAATGTGAACTCGAGTTTTGGTTAATTTATTTTTGGTTAGTAGATGTTTTACAAGTATCCTTGTAGGTGAATGATGTTCAAGTTAACTAATAGAGCTAAATAAATATCAGTACTTACCTCACCCTGTAGAACTAAGTAAAAAACATTGATAATCAGTTAATAAATAAAAAATGCCTTTTTATTAACATCATACAATAAAAAACCACTTAAACACTATGGTGTGTTGACAACACTACAAAACAGAAAGATACAATAAAACTAGCGACACATAGGACACTAAATTGCATCACTTTTGAGGGAAGTATTTGCCCTCTTTTGTGGTCCCTGTATAGTAAAGCAACTTATCTTCAAACATCTGCAGGCCTTTGTAGTCGATATCACTTTAAATTGTTTAAAGGGTTATGAAGACGCTTGAGATAACTGAATCGGTCATCCTCATTGAATATTTGCAAGCAAAACCAGTGTTTTCTTAAAGAGTTTTGCTACAAAGTAAATAAGTTGAGTAGAGACATTGAATGAGGTTATAAGTGCAACTTACCAGATTTTTGGGCTGTGGCTACTGATAAAGTATTGTTATCGCGACCGCTTGGCGCGAGATTTAAAATTTCCGAATTTTAGTTCTGTTTTGCGTCTTAATGGTCAAATCTACGGTATTGAAAAAATTACAAGTATATAGCCGAAAATGTGCTCTACAACTTTTATCTAAAGCGTTTTTTCATTAAATGAACCGTACAGGCGCAAAAAAATCAAAACCGTTTTCCCATGTTGATCTCCTATGTGGAGGGTGCTCTTTGACACCTGGTATATGTTAAATAATACTTTGATAAGTTTTTATCTATTAAAAAAAGTTTACATCATGCTGTATATCAATACATTCTTGTATTTTAATGGCAGTAAATTAAAATATAAATGACGGTTAGTCCTAACTTAAAATATTGTTTGTCAGGTTTTCTCTTCTGCCATTAATTAAAGCTACTGGAATCACAAGTAATATTCACTTACTAAATTTCAGGGTTGCTGTTCAGTCCAGACACAGGCAATGTTATTTATGCCAGTGCATGTGATGGATGGCGTTTTACAACCAAAGACATTTGCCGCATGATAATAGATAAAGTGAAAAATGAGAAAGTAGAGACCCTTAACAAGAAAATGTGGAATTTTGATTTTTGGGTGGACTCTCAAGGAAACGTCAAGTCTGGAGCCGTGACAAAACAAAAGACAAACATATTTTCACAGTTTTGTCTTCGCACTATTCTACACGTCTATCAGACGGTTCCCATCAAGATGGATAAAACCGATCTACTTTTAAAATCTTGAAGACCCTAAAAATAACGGGTCCAACGCGAGAAATGCTGTTCACGACCAATGGCAGGCAACAAGTGAAACTACTTCTGTCTACTTGGAGCCGTCTTGCTAAAAAAGTATTTCTTCAAACATTAAATGTAATTCCCTCACCTAAAGAGATAAAGACACCTACTTGAATTAATGTGTAGAGCTTTATGTCCTACCTTAAACGATTTGATATAGACAGTCCAACCTATTGCTACGTTTCAAAGCTATTTTCGGTTGATAAGCTGTCTTTGGAAAAGGAGGCTATTAACGTCAGTCATCAGGTGCGAAAACCTAGGCCGATAGTTTCATCGCGCTAAGCCGACGGAACAATCAACAACTGACTAAGCATGTTCCTCGTCATCTACGACCGATGAAGATAAGATTAAATTAATTGAAGATGAACTAGTGATTATCGGTCTGACAAGGATGTTTGTCGGATCGTTACGAATAGGACAACAAGTATATGCTTTGACGAAGGACTATTTGCCAGAAGAATCAAAACTAGCAGAAAATCCTGATGCGTTTGTTGCAACTAATAGAAGTGTCAGTACATTTACAATAAAAAAAAACTATATATTTTGGTTGGAAAGGACATGATTGAAACGGATTGTGTGCCTGCTGGAAAAATTTGTGGTATTGACGGCGTCCACACTGGCGTAAATCGAACTGCGACATTATCTACTTAATTAAATGTAGTGCAGCTGGTTGAGCATCAGGTTCTGCTCCCTGTTGTGCGCTATGCAATTGAACCAGTTGATCCAAAACATCTACCAGTTTTACGCCATGGCTTAAAACTGTTAAGCCAGACGGACTCCGGCATACAAGTAATGATTCAGGAAACGGGTGAATTAATTCTTCTTACAGCTGGAGATGTTCACTTAGAAAAGTGTATCGAAGATCTAAAAATGAAATTTGCCAAAGTTAAATTCAATGTGTCACCACCTATGGTCGCATTAAGAGAAACTGTTCTTAATAATTTTTTTGAGTCGAGGAAAGATAAACGCCTCCGAACCGAACAAATCGTCATAACTGTAAAAGTGGTTTCATTACTTTCACCACTGGCAGAAATAATCAGTAAGAACCACGAATTGTTTACTACCATTGAACAATATGAACAATATGGCTTTATTGATTTAATGAATCGTTATTGTTTACTTAACATGGTAAATACAGCACCACCCCCGAAACCAAAAGTGTTTAAAAGCCAACGGACAAATAAAGCTATATAACAGCTGAAATCGCAATCAACAATACAAAAAATTATTCCCAAAATATTTCTGGAACTGAACATGACGCACCGAAATTGCTTATTGGATCAGCAGTTTCGAAATGGTTTCCAAACTTTCCTAAAGGCTGGACCCATATGTAGCGAACCCCTGACAAACTGCGCTGTGATAGTCGACAATTTAAAATGGGTTGGAAATCTATGTTTGGAGGAGTTAGCCCCCAGTTGATTGCTGCTGAAGGAGGAGCTGCTTACAATACTTTTTAACGATGCTTTCCTGGCTACAGAAGTGCGACTAATGGAACCCAGTTTCACCACTAGTATCCGAGTAGTTCCAGCTATTTTGGGTAACTTTTTGCGTTTCCGTTTTTGGGTGGTACAGAAATACTTTTAATATTCATAATGTATACAAGTACTTCCTGGTATCCAAGTAAATTTTCTAGGCATTATTAGGTATTCCTTTAGCCTTTGTATTTTGTTTATATAAATGAAAAAAAATCCATACATTTTAGCCATATTTAAAACTGTCGCGGGTGAACATTAGATTGGACTTATTTTACCTGTTGTGTATATTTGCCAAAAACGAATTTTAAATATGGCCAAGAACAGTTTAACTTTTATCTTACAACTTTTATTTATCTTACTACTCAACTTTAACTACTTACTTGACTGCATTTTAGGCTAAAGTATTTATCTACCGATCTAGGTACAGCACAGTGAATTTTCCAGCACTATTTGCTAGGTCAGCAAGTTGAATTATCAACAAGCAGAGGTATCAACTTAACAGATCATAAGATCGCTTTAACATTACTAAAGTTGAATACAGGGTAGGGTTTTTAAAGTTTTTTTTAATAATGAAGTCTTAGAAGCTGTGGTTAGATTTTAAACCATCTAAATGACTTACGGTGTATTCGTAACAAAATATGCTACAATTGAGATTTATTTTGATTGAGGAGAATACATAAACGACGTTAAGCCTAAGAAAGATTTTAGCATACCTGCTAGATTTTTTGTTTTCAATTAACTCTTCTAAAATGCATCTTTTTGTAGCATATTAGGAGTTTTAAATTTCATTCTAATTAAAACAATATCGTGGCACTTTATAACACATGCACCCTGCATGCTCGTATACTAACTACTATTCTACTAATAGCGCTATGAAAACTGGACGAAAATTATCTTAAACGAACTTAATAAATAGCTTTCGTGATTAGATATAAATATTCAATCAGATTTAGATAGACTTCTTGTAATCACATATAAACTAATTTTCTTCTTCTGCAAGTTCTCGGGCTTTTTGCCAGGGGAATGGGGGAAGGTCCAAACTCCGTGTAGTTCTCAAAGGTCTGCCTCTACGTTTAATGTCTACGCACATCATTCCGTATACGCGTATGCCAGGTACGCTAGCATAAGTTGGTTAGTCGTGGGACTTTGGACCCTCTACAAAAAATGTTTTTTGTACCATCTAGTATACTATAATTTTTAAACTATGCAACTTGACTAACTTTTCTATTCAAGCCTCCCATGAACTGATATGAGACACCAAATCTAACCTAACCTAACCTAACCTAACCTAACGTACTGCTGTCTGGACATCTGCAGATAACCAAGTAATGCGATTTTCCAGTCCTAATATTTTAAAGGGCCAGAAGGGAACAATCCCTTGGTGCTCTGCATATCCTCATGTCGCTGGTTGGTTCACAAGTTTTTACCAGCGTTATAGCCTTCTAAAAAGTAAATATTTATCACATAATAAATCTATAAAAATTTAAAGAATCAACTTTGTGGGGGTGTCGGGAAATGTATTCAACAATTTCTGCCATAATTTAAGAAATGTAGGAAATGCTTTCTGCACAGTCTTCACCATTCTTTTGTTTTGTTGTTTCTGGCCTTATGTTGCACCTTGTACAAAAATGGATTTTTCAAGTTCATCACATTTAGTGATTGGTTTCGTTTTTTCACTTTTTGTATGTTGGTTGTATGTATGTTTGTTTCTGCATAAACCCTCAAGGTAAATGAAGTACGTTCTTAAATGAGTAATTGGAATGCATAATACATTATTTCAGAATTCAAACCCGAGGCTATCTTGCAGTTGTTATTTATGCGGACCAATAATTGCCTATGTCTAGACTTTAGCTGGATACTATTCTTATATCACTTTCATGAACAGTAAAAGTCCCGATTAACATAATGAATTCAAGATCTCGTTTCAAGTTAATATTCTGTCTCCTAACCACCACATGTCTGGAAGGTTAGGCAATACTCCAATAAAGTTAAGTGCATTTCACTGCTGAAGCATCTTTAATGATTTCCGCGAAGTGATCTAGAAATCACTTCTTGTGCCAAAATATTTATCGTATTTTATCAGTTTTCTGAATCTCGAATTTCGGATAGAATGTCCGGTTTAATAAGGTAATAGTTTATCGTTTCCAAATGTATCTAAACGAAATTATTCAGTTTGGTTTTATATGGTCGATCAAGCTGCCCGATCTATTTATTTTAATAGTTGTTTACCGTATATAACTTTGTGTACAGTTTATCTGGTATGGCTGTGTAATATTCTATCGTACTTTATTCTTGAAAGCAATACAATGCTACATTAGTTTCTATACGTATACGCATCAGATGCAGCATATTCTATACATTATCGTGTTTACTTAAGAAAAATGTAACTCGTTTCGAATGGTTTTATGATTACTGTTTAGCTTACCTGGTTCAATTAAATTAGGAGTCGGTTTACCTACTATGGTGAATACAGCTCATGGGTAAGTGCTAAGGAGGTAAATTGGCCGAGTCTGATTTTGCGGTGTCTGATTCTCTAAATATACAATTCAGGTTTCCCTATCAGCCTAGGTGGTTCCAAAGCCAAAATTGGAAAATATTCTAGTCAAGTTTTGGGAAACAAAAAAGTCTGAAAATTTGAAATTTAAAACTCGCCTAAAGAGGAAACTGTGGAAAATATATTTAAAAGAACAACAATTACGTTACCAGAGGGTCATTTTCAGGTCGGCTTACCCTTCAGTAATCCAAATGATTACTTACAGCTAGGAGAACCTATTAACAAAGCGTACAAACGACATCTAAATCTCCAGAGAAGTTTTTCATCCAACAAAGTATTGTTGGCGGACTATAAAGCCTTTACATTAAAGTATATCCAAAACCGGTATGCGGAAGAAGTCTCCCTGACCTTTAAAAATTAACATTTACCGAAGAAGTATTTTATTCCCCATTATTGCGTAATTAATAATCCAAGTGTTTCTACAAAGTTAAGGGTGGTGCTTGATGTTAGCATGAAAACATCTTTGTGTTTTTTACTTAACGATGTGGTTTTAAAAGGCTACACAGTGCATTCGAAATTAGTGGATATTTCATGTAGATTTCGTTGTTTTAATATGTTTTGACTTGTGATATTAAAAAGATGTTTTTGCAAGTTAGAGTAAACCCAGATCACCATCATCATGTTATGTTTTGTTGTGATTCCAAATTTTTCAAAGTTACACCGTGGTTTTTGCTTTATCGTTAAATGTCGGAGAACAACCAAACAAATTCGGCCGACAATGCGAACAAATTGGGACACGAAGACGACACTAACACAAAACGGGGTGACAAGAAATCCGTTTTTAACTTTTCTTTTCTGCGAGACATGAGAAAAAACGTTTAAGGTAGGTCGTGTAAGCAGCTCTCGTCAAAGAAACAAGTAACCGTATCGGCACATGGCTCAAAGAGTCGCGCCCATCGTACGTCGACGAAGAAGATCGAAATTGCGACGTCGCCGCATATCGAGTAACCAAAACTTACGAAAAAGTCGCACTCGATAGTTGTCTTCCGAATCCAAATATTTTTTATTTCTGTTTTTGTAACCCGTATAAAAAGTTCAAAGAGAAAACAGATGATCAAAATCCGGACGTCGCACACTGGTAGGTTTTTTAAAATCAGTGGCATAAAAGAAATACTTGGAGTTTTATATATTTGGCTAAATATCATTCAAATGTCAAACCATGCTTTCAAAGAACAAGTTGGGTATGATAGAATGTCACATTCTTTTATTATTGTTTGACAGTGATCCGTCAAACTCAAATACATTATTTTTTTCCAGTAAGTTTTTTTTGGATACCTTACGAAGGTTTTGTTGTTATAATTGTAAAATGTAGTTCCAAATTAATAGTTACATTCAGTTATTATTGGTACAAGTAAGAGGAACAATATTATTAATTTGACGGTCCATAAATTATTTTTCTAGTTTAATTAGCTCTGGTGTTTCGTAAATGAACTGTAATTTTAAAAGACGACAAAAACGAAGCGATGAAGTTCTTACATTTTGTCAAATTACTTAATTATTTTTATTGGTTTCTGTACGACATACCAGGTGTCCAAGAGCACCCTGGACATACGAGATTAACCCTCCGTTAGTCTGTTGCCATTTTTTTCGAGTTTGGTCTGGTAGGGTCTAATAAACCCCACAAAATAAAATTGGAAGGAACCCTCGTTCATAATAAGCTTTTGAGCTTTAATTCAAATTTAAATTCCTAATAGGAACTATGCTAAACAACTATCAATATGATTAACTGGTAATAAGCAATGTTCTAGCAACCTGCAGACCGTCAAGAACTTAAATAAACCTTTTACTGACACGTGCAGACACGAAACGGTTTTAGCGGAAGCTTTAAATTGTGTTTCCATTTACTGTGCTATCTTAAACCAATAAATAACACCCGCCAATAGAAGAAAATGTTCCATAAATTTGAATACATATAATGGCAATGTATTTCTCTCGACACTTGCAATAAATACGTTTAATGCAGTATACTGCTAACTTGGTATATTTTTAAAATGTCATATCAAGAAGTGATAACGTTTTTTTTTTGTTTCAGTAGTTGCCGACACATTTACCTGTTGCCAGAGTGCGCAATTTAACAGGTAAACTTAATGAGAAAAAAAAGTTGTTTGTGATAACATATGCACCAAAATGATGCTGATAAGTAACATGTTGATAACATTCACCAATTTGTGTTTAAGCTGGATTAACAAGCCAAACGATTTGACATGGTAATCAACTTGGTAATCTTTTGATACGCATATGTGTTACACATCATGGAAAAAAACTGAAAAATATATCAAATTTTGGTGCACAATATACAAGATGTCCTATCGACAACTAGTTTCAACTAAAAAATATCAATCCTTATACACCAAACTTGTCTATTCTCCACTTTTCACTTTCAGGACAACCTCTAATGTGTTAATCACAATATTTTAGGTGTGTAATGCAGTGTACGTGAGACTGAACTGGACTCAACCATTATGCGCTTGTCCATCGAGATACCGGAATCCATGGTCAGGATCTTTGAACTCAGACGACCTTCATACCACCGAGCTAAGCATTAATAAAAGATCGAGGGTAAGCAGGCCGTAAAGTACTTTTACAACTCCACTAAACAACCCATACGCATTTCCCGATAAGAATCCTATCCATCATTACTTGGCAGGTTGTAAAAGTTTGCAATAATTATCTGGTGCCTGTCGAATAAAAGTACTGTCATAAAAAATAGCTAAAGAGCAAACGCTGATATATACGATAATATTGTTACGATTTTCCCGTGGGTTCACACAAAGTCAATTTAACTCAACAATTAATAAATTTATTTACACTTCAAAACACTCCGTACAATAATTAACACAGCTACTAAAAACACTACTACAATTCCACAATTACTTCGCTATTTAAACTTTACCGCGTTCCCAAATACACTACTACTCTACACTACTAACTCTCGTCGACGCCGCTTCTTTTATATTCACAAACCACGTTCTAGAATGACCGCGAAACGCTTCGCGGGTTGCCTTGACCATTCAAGAATATTCCAGGTAGCGCTTTCTAACTGTGGCCTACTTTAATACGCGCCCGGCCAGATATTGCGGCGCATCGGTTTCAATCTGACTCGAGTATAGTAGGCCCAAACCGTACCACTGCCCCCCTCTTAAAGCTGATCGTCCCGATCCGCTTCATCTAATCCCTGGTATTTCTTGAGTCTGTCCAGATGGACAATTTTCATCTTGCCTTTGGGGCTGCGTTGGACTCTGTACGCGACGTCATTTAACCTTTTTACCACATGGTAAGGTCCCTCCCAGTGTCGTTGCCATCTTTGACTTAATCCTTTGCTCCTCATGGGTTGAAACATCCACACAGCATCACCTTCCTTATAATTGCCACCAGTTGGTCTGTGGTCCAGTGTCATCTTCATACGGTCGTTGTTTGGTTTCATCTTCTCTCTCTCAGGTTCACGAATTGTGCTGGATCCCTTCTGTAACGAACACTGGTCACACCGTTTACACCATTCCTCAACGTCCTTTCTGAAGTTAATCCAGTAAAATCGATCTCTTATTCTAGCCAAAGTCTGGTTTACTCCAAAGTGTCCTCCTCCGCGACTGTCATGTAGTTCTCGCAGCACATTCTCTTTGCAGGAATTGGGCACTATTGTTTGGTAAACAAAACGTTTTCCGTCTGGACTTTCCCATTTGCGAGTAATTAAGTCATCTCGCAGTCGAAGCGAATTCCACTGCAACCAGTAACCCCTTACTGTTGGTCCATATCTGGAAATCTGTTGCCAATCCGGTTTCAGATCCTTCTCCAACCATCTTCTGATTACTTTCAAATCAGAGTCTGAGCGCTGTCCTTTTATTATGTCCTCTTTAGAAACGCTGCACTTCATTCTTTTTGTAGCCTCTTTATCTGTCACCATCGCGATTTGACCAATCCTCCAACCATTAGGAATTTGTCCTTTCCGGTACCTTAAGTCACTATCAAAAGCTTGACGATCCTCTACATATCGCGGTAAATGTCCTTCCGGTTTCCTCATTTCCTGCTCCTGGTTACGCCAGTTCTGCGGGGTCGGTAAACGAGACAGCTGTCTGCAATTCCATTGGTAATGTCCTTTACGTCCACAAATATAACATGTAATGTTTCTTTTAGCAGAGGAGTTCCGGTGATTTGTTCTGATGTCCTGATTTCGTCGACACTGTGGGTTTGGAGAACAAGACCGCTGTCTGCAATTCCTTCTATAGTGTCCTTTGCGTCCACATCGATAACATTCCACTCTAGTGATCGGACGTGATCGGTCTAATTGTGTGGACTGAATATCTCCTAATGCTGCCATTTGTTGCACTATTTGGCCGAACATTGATTCAATTTTATTCATTGGTGTAGCAGCATGATCGGCTGGCGGTTCTCTCTCCTCTTGAATAGTCTCTGGCTGAAAGTCATTGCACGCAGCTTCAATTTCCAGCGCTCGAACCAGTAATTCGCTGTTGTTGCTCCCTTTGAACATCTTCAGCCATTTCTTTACCTCCAGATCTCGAATCCCATCTACAAAATACTGTGCCACAAGTTCTTCTTGGATTTCATCCGGGAAGGCTGGGTAAGCCAGATGCACAAGGCGACGAATTTCGGTTTCAAACTCTTCTAGATTTTCACCAGTTTTCTGCTGTCTTGCCATTAATTGCGTTCGATACAGTCCTTTCTTATGTTGATCCCCATAACGACGTTCTAATGCAGCTACTAATGCTTCATAGTTGCTTCGTTGGGCGATAGGCACCGTCTGTAACAGCTCCAATGCAGGTCCTCGTAATGCCACCACCAGTGCTACAGCCATTTCCTCGTTACTCCATCGATTTGCATTTGCAGCGGCCTCAAATTGGAGTTGGTACATTGCCCATGAAGTTTGACCGTCGTATGTGGGAGGCTTGATCTTGTTGAGCCCGTTTCCGGTGAACACTGTAGAGCTGACTCCTCTGCTGTCAATTTTCCGCTCCAAGTCGCGTAGTTTTATCTCAACATCATTCTGAAATTTATTAATGTCCTCCCGAACATCAATCTGAATTTTATTAATGTCCTCCCGGACATCAATCTGAATTTTACTAATGTCGTCCCGAACATCATTAATGTCTTCCCGAACATCCTTTAATTTTAACTGAACATCACACTCCATCTTTTTGAGACTTTGGGATACATACTCTTGGATTTCTCTCTTGGTCCCCGCTAGAACGTTCAATATTTCTACGTTACGGTTTTCATGCCGCTCTCTGTCTTCTTCATTGTCTTGTTGTCGAATCCTTTCTTGTTCTTCCTTGTTTCGTTTTCGAATCTTTTCTTGTTCTTCTTTGCCTTGTTGTCGAATTCTTTCTTTTTGTTGTCGAATCCTTTCTTCTTGTTGTCGAATTCTTTCTTCTTGTTGTCGAATTCTTTCTTCTTGTTTTTCCTTGTTTTGTTGTCGCATCTTTTCTAGATCTTCTTTGGCTTGTTTAAGCATAGCTTCAAATTGGGCCTCCATGTTTGCACTTTGACGTCTTGTTATTGGCATAAAATAAATTTAACACACCACTGTTCCGAAAATCTCTAGTCCGGTTCTGAACACAAGTCTCTAACCCGAAGTTTAGTTCCAATTCACGTCGCACTAACGTCTGATCCCACTTCTGACACCAATTGTTACGATTTTCCCGTGGGTTCACACAAAGTCAATTTAACTCAACAATTAATAAATTTATTTACACTTCAAAACACTCCGTACAATAATTAACACAGCTACTAAAAACACTACTACAATTCCACAATTACTTCGCTATTTAAACTTTACCGCGTTCCCAAAAACACTACTACTCTACACTACTAACTCTCGTCGACGCCGCTTCTTTTATATTCACAAACCACGTTCTAGAATGACCGCGAAACGCTTCGCGGGTTGCCTTGACCATTCAAGAATATTCCAGGTAGCGCTTTCTAACTGTGGCCTACTTTAATACGCGCCCGGCCAGATATTGCGGCGCATCGGTTTCAATCTGACTCGAGTATAGTAGGCCCAAACCGTAACAATATTTTCCATGTTAATTGTAATCAGAGCCGGTTTCACTTCTGTCTTAAGCTTCTTGCACTCTTCTTCAGCCTTATCATCAATTTGTAAAAACGCTGGTAAAAACTTGTGAACCAATCAGCGAAATGAGGATATGCAGAGCACCAAGGGATTGATCCCTTCTGGCCCTTCAAAACATTAGGACTGGAAAATCGCATTACTTATGTTATCTGCAGATGTCCAGACAGCAGTACGTTAGGTTAGTATAGAAACTATACTGGGTGTCTCAGCTTGTTTGAGCAAAACAAAAAACATTTTAAAATTTGGTGTCTCCTATCAGTTCATGGGAGGATTGAATAGAAAAGTTGGTCAAGTTGCATAGTTTAAAAATGTTACTATACTAGATGGTTCAAAAAACATTTTTTGCAGAGTCGAATGTCCCACGACCAACCAACTTATGCTAGCGTGCCTGGCATACGCGTATACGGAATTATGTGCGTAGACATTAAACGTACAGGCAGACCTTTAGCAATTCGCCCCAGCAATTCGTTTATATGTGATTACCAGAAGTCTATTTAAATCTGATTGAATATTTATATCTATTTAATCACGAAATAAGATAGATAATTTTCGTCCAGTTTTCGTAGCGCAATTAGTAGTGTAGTAGTTAGTATACGACCATGCAGGGTGCATGTGTTACAAAGTGCCACGATATTGTTTTAATTAGAATGAAGTTTAAAACTCCTAATATGCTACAAAGAGATGCATTTTAGATGAGTTAATTAAACACAAAAAATCTAGCAGGTATGCCAAAATCTTTTTTAGGCTTAACGTCGTTTATGTATTTTCCTCAATCAAAGTAAATCTCATTTGTAGCATACTTTGGTACGAATACACCGTAAGTCATTTAAATGGTTTAAAATCTAACCACAGCTTCTAGGACTTCATTATTAAAAAAACACTTTAAAAACATTACGCTGTATTCAACTTCAGAAATGTTAAAGCGATCTTATGATCTGTTAAGTTGATACCTCTGCTTGTGGATCACTTTCAACTTGCTGACCTAGCAAACAGTGCCGGAAAATTCACTGTGCTGTACCTAGATCGGTAGATAAATACTTTAGCCTAAAATGCAGTCAAGTAAATAGTTAAAGTTGAGTAGTAAGATAAATAAAAGTTGTAAGATAAAAGTTAAACTGTTCTTGGCCATATTTAAAATTCGTTTTTGGCAAATATACACAACAGGTAAAATAAGTCCAATCTAATGTTCACCCACGACAGTTTTAAATATGGCTAAAATGTATGGATTTTTTTTCATTTATATAAACAAAATACAAAGGCTAAAAGAATACCTAATAATGCCTAGAAAATTTACTTGGATACCAGGAAGTACTTGTATACATTATGAATATTAAAAGTATTTCTGTACCACCCAAAAACGGAAACGCAAAAAGTTACCCAAAATAGCTGGAACTACTCGGATACTAGTGGTGAAACTGGGTTCCATTAGTCGCACTTCTGTAGCCAGGAAAGCATCGTTAAAAAGTATTGTAAGCAGCTCCTTCTTCAGCAGCAATCAACTGGGGGCTAACTCCTCCAAACATAGATTTCCAACCCATTCTAAATTGTCGACTATCACAGCGCAGTTTGTCAGGGGTTCGCTACATATGGGTCCAGCCTTTAGGAAAGTTTGGAAAGCATTTCGAAACTGCTGATCTAATAAGCAACTTCGGTGCGTCATGTTCAGTTCCAGAAATATTTTGGGAATAATTATTTGTATTGTTGAGAAGCAAGTTGGGGCCATCCGAACATTTTACCCACGCTCCAGATTTTATCGTAAAGGGTTGCCCATCCGGTTCCTACGTCCTCACAAGCCGTCTTAAGTTGAGATTTTAGCTGTTCTATAGCTTTATTTGTCCGTTGGCTTTTAAACACTTTTGGTTTCGGGGGTGGTGCTTTAGTTACCATGTTAAGTAAACAATAACGTTTCATTAAATCAATAAAGCCATATTGTTCATATTCTTCAATGGTAGTAAGCAATTCGTGGTTCTTACTGATTATTTCTGCCAGTGGTGAAGGTAATGAAACCACTTTTACAGACATGACGATTTGTTCGGTTTGGAGGCGTTTATCTTTCATATACTCAAAACATTTATTAAGAACTGTTTCTCTTAATGCGATCATAGGTGGTGACACATTGAATTTAACTTTGGCAAATTTCATTTTTAGATCTTTGATACACTTTTCTAAGTGAACATCTCCAGCTGTAAGAAGAATTAAATCACCCGTTTCCTGAATCATTACTTGTATGCCGGAGTCCGTCTGGCTTAACCCTTTTTTAGGCCATGGCGTAAAACTGGTAGATCTTTTGGATCAACTGGTTCAATTGCATAGCGCACAACGGGGAGCAGAATCTGCTGCTCAACCAACGGCACTACATTTAATTGAGTAGATAATGTCGCGGTTCGATTTACGCCAGTGAGGACGCCGTCAATACCACAATTTTTTCCAGCAGGCACCCAATCCGTCTCAATCATGTCCTTTCTAACCAAAATATATAGTTTTTTTTATTGTAAATGTGCTGACACTTCTATTAGTTGCAACAAAAGCATCAGGATTTTCTGCTAGTTTTGATTCTTCTGGCAAATAGTCCTTCGTCTAAGCATATACTTGTTGTCCTATTCGTAACGATCCGACAAGCACCCTTGTCATACCGATAATCACTAGTTCATCTTCAATTAATTTAATCTTATCTTCATCGGTCGTAGATGACGAGGAACATTCTTGGTCAGTTGTTGATTGTTCCCTCGGCTTAGCGCGATGCGCCGATGAAACTATCGGTCTAGTTCTACGCATCTGATGACTGACGTTTATAATATATATAATAATTAATATACGACGTTAATAAAAGCCTCCTTTTCTAAAGACAGCTTATCAACCGAAAATAGCTTTGAAACGTAGCAATAGGTTGGACAGGCTATATCTAATCGTTTCAGGTAGGGCATAAAGGTCTCTCTACACATGAATTCAAGTAGGTGAATTTATCTCTTTTGGTGAGGGAATTACATTTAATGTTTGAAGAAATACTTTTTTAGCAAGAGGACTCCAAGTAGACAGAAGTAATTTCATTTGTTGCCTGCCATTGGTCGTAAACAGCATTTCTCGCGTTGGATTCGTTATTTTTAGTGTCTTTAAGATTTTAGGTAGATCGGTTTTATCCATCTTGATAGGAACCGTCTGATAGACTTGTAGAATACTGCGAAGACAAAACTGTGAAAATATGTTTGTCTTTTGTTTTGTCACGGCTCCAGACTTGACGTTGCCCTGAGAGTCCACCCAAAAATCAAAATTCCACATTTTCTTGACTTAAGGGTCTCTACTGTATCATTTTTCACTTTATCTATTATCATGCGGCAAATGTCTTTGGTTGTAAAACCCCATCCATCACATACACTGCCAAAAATAATATTGCCTGTGTCTGGACTGAACAGCAACCCTGAAATTTAGTAAGTGAATATTACTTGTGATTCCAGTAGCTTTAATTAATGGCAGAAGAGAAAACTTGACAAACAATATTTTAAGTTAGGACTAACCGTAATTTACATTTTAATTTAGTGCCATTAAAATACAAGAATGTATTGAAATACAGCGTGATGTAAACTTTTTTTAATAGATAAAAACTTATCAAAGTATCATTTAACATATACCAGGTGTCCAAGAGCACCCTGGACATAGGAGATCAACATGGGAAAACGGTTTTGATTTTTTTGCGCCTGTACGGTTCATTTAATGGAAAAACGCTTTAGATAAAAGTTGTAGAGCACATTTTTGGCTATCAACTTGTATTTTTTTTCAATACCGTAGATTTGACCATTAAGACGCAAAACGGATCTAAAATTCGGAAATTTTAAAACTCGCGCCAAGCGGTCGTTATATCCGGCAGTGCTACCAAACTTTCAAAACAAGTTTATTTTTTTATAAAATAAATCGTGATAACAATACTTTATCAGTAGCCACAGCCCAAAAATCTGGTAAGTTACATTTATAACCTCATTTAATGTCTCTACTCAACTTATTTACTTTGTAGCAAAACTCTTTAAGAAAACAGTGGTTTTGCTTGCAAATATTTAATGAGGATGACCGAATCAGCTATCTCAAGCCTCTTCATAACACTACCAAACGATTTAAAGTGGACAATGAAGCCAGATCCTTGAAGATAAGTTTCCTACTGTATAGGGACAACAACAAAGGGGCCAAATACTTCCTTCAAAAGTGATGTGATTTAGCTTCAATGTGCTTAACTTCATGGACTATCATCACCGAGGGGTTTCATCAGTGTTTCAACTAAAACTTAAAATGATTCAGTGTTGATATCTGACTTAAATCTCAAAATTTGATCTGACTGAAACGTGAAGAATGTTAAACTGGCTATAAAACCTCTTAGAAACCCCTTCTAGGAATATAATATGGACTTACACAGTCAAATTATCAGTCAGGTGACAAAAGTTTTTTTATAAGGGAAGATATTATCGAAAAACCACCTTTTCAATTGAGCTATATAAATGAGCTGTTCTATTCTAGGTTTATTCATTTCATGTTTGTTCATTCGGACGAGACGGTTCGGTTATCTTTTAACACGTGTATATACCATAAACCAAACGATAAGATGTATCGATAAAGTTTTGATAGTGTGTGTTTTGTGTTTTTTCCGGGAAGCGGATTTAGTGTGCATAGCATATGCTCAAATGCGATTCCTTAAAATTCCTTTTCTAAAGAAATAAAATAAACCTAACGTATTTTTTGCGTGTCTCATCGAAGCAATAAAGATTGGATCGCAACTTTAACTTACGGGAAAATTCTCTTGTTCCTTTTAGCAATGTCTCTGGTCTTTAAATGCTGTAGAACAAGGCCGCAGAACAATCTTATATGTGTTCATTGTCACAATGTCTTTCATAGAAGCTGTATTCAGAGGCGCAGTGACGTTGATTACATCAATGACAATTTAATTTTGTGTTCTGCTGACTGTTCTGATCGTGCGGACGATTCAGACGATCCAAAACTTTTATCTAAATTGAAGTGCGCTTTTGAGGAGCTTCGTAACGATCTTTTAGAGAAGACTGACTATATCGAGAGACTCAGAAATTCAAATCTGTTGTTGCTGTCAGAGGCCGAATCATCAGAAGTGGGATTACTGAATGAAAATAAAGCTCTTAAAACCAAATTAAATGAGCTTGTTAATATGAGTCTGAGTAACCAACAGGTTCGTGTGACTACCTCAAGCCAGACTGATGCAGTGAAGTCATCCCTGAGTGTATCTTGTCAGACTGTAGAATCCACTATTGTCGATTCTCGATTGGCTGAACTTCGGAGTGCCAATCTGGCTCTTGAGTCTGATTGTAACTTGCTCCGTGATGAACTACGTAGATGCCTTGACCTTGTATCTGAATTGAGAGTAACCAATACCGAAATGATTTCCTCAATTGAAACTCTGGAGCGGGATAATAAATTCTTGAATACAGAATTGGATTCTTTAAAACGAGCATGTGCTGACGATGCTGATGACGAACTGCTCCGGCATCCGGATCTTGCTTCTCTGGATATGAGCAGTGGTGGGGTAGCTGCTTACCGCTCTCTATACGACGAAATGTTCATCGATGCTTCCGAGCCCTGTCCGCTGGATGATCACTCTTTCCCGCCGACCCCGGCTGCAGTTGTGCCGCTCCGGAGGAGGGTCTTGGTGGTCGGGGATGGAACGTCCAGAGGAATAGCGGGGGGTCTCTTGGAGTGGCTTGATTGCGATGTAAACTCCGTCTACGGCGAGTGTCATCGGGGATTTTCTATCTTGCAGTTGTCCAGTCGATTATTTCAGTTGACCATGGACTTTAACCCTGAGGACAGTGTTGTTATTTGTATTGACTTGAATTCTATTGGTAAGCTGAGTACCAGTGGTCTTAACAAACTATTTTCTATAGGTAGATATACTAATATTATATTTTCGATATCATTTTCGAGTACTGATAGGCATAGTCTTATTAAGAATGTTGCCTTGCGAAGTGCCTTGTTGGGCTATAACTATAACACTTCTGTTAGAATTTTTGACAATGATATTGTAAATGGAAAGCACAGAATTTCTAAACGCATGCTCTGTAGGAATCTATCTTTATATATTAGGTGCAGCCGCAGTATGGAGCGGGTATTTAAACAATCTTGCATGATTTATGTTAATTTAAGTGACGTTGCTTGTGCGCACATACGCTCCGATTTGTTTGAGTCAGTTGATGTTACGCGTCATGGCGGCACGGCTCGAGTTGGCCGTTTGAAATCTCCAGGTGGCCTTAATACTTCTACTTTTTTAGGATAGGAAAACTTGACGCGGGCTTCTCTGTACTGCTTTTAAATATTCAATCAGTTCGTAATAAGAGCGACGACATATTTGTCCTCGCAGAGAGTTTACATTTTCCGGACATAATATTGCTCACTGAGCATTGGCTAAGTTCGGAGGAGCCTTTGCACATAGCGGAATATGTAGTAGTTTCTAAGTCGTGCAGGGAGCGGTCCGTTCATGGGGGGACTGCTGCTTTAGTGAGGGGTTGTCTTTCGGACGTTTTTTTACCGTTCAATAAGTTTGACGACATGCTCGTGGAGTTTTTGTTTGAATTTTCAATTATTCATTCCGCGAGGTTAAAGTGCTTTATCATTTGTGTGTATCGCTCTCCTAAGTCCAGCGTGGACTCATTCCTGGAGAGTCTTGAGGTGCTTCTCTCTCGTTTTTCCCCCGGCTTTAGACTGATCCTTGCTGGGGATTTAAATATAAATTTTGACGACAGCAGTTGTAATTCAACTTTGAGCTTGAATAATTTATTTACATCTTACAGCCTGACTATGTTGGTTGACGGTCCGACACGGGTTACTCCTACGTCCTCAACTACAATTGACTATGTGGTCTCAAATGTTGTGGAGGGGGTGACGTGTGGAGTTTTTGACCCTCATTTGTCGGATCACAGGGCTGTGTTGGCTGTGTTTCCTTTAGACTGCCGCCCATCTGGGGGGATCACTCTTGGTAGAATCTACAGTGGTCGCAATTTCCGGCGATTTCGCCAACTCTGTGGGACCTTTTGCTGGAGTATTGTAGCGCATAGCCGGGACCCTCTAAGCGCGTTTCATGCAGCTCTGGTTGAGCTTGTGGATACTTCTTTCCCACTTCAGCGCATAAGACCAAAGCGCCGTTGTCGGGGGAGATGGCTTACCTTGGGCATTCGTACCTCAGCATCGAATCTTAGGTTCCTGAATGTTCTGAGAAGGGCTTTTCCGGGCAGTGAAAGCATACAGTTATACTATTGCTCGTATAGGCGAGTATACAGATCTGTAATACGCAGTGCCAAAAGAATCTATTATTCTCAGCGTCTTATCGCTTGCAAAAATAGACAACGGGAGTCATGGTCTATTGTTAATGAAATCAATAATAGATCTTCACCATCAACCAATGTTAACATTGATAGGAATTTATTGAATGACTATTACTGCTCGGTGGGTCCTAATTTGACTTGTGGTTTACCTTCTGGGGCGGATCCGCTCTCGTATTTGCCGTCTGTTGTTATTCGGAACCCATTGGCCGTGTTTTCGCCCACAACTGTTTGTGAGGTGATGGAGATGATTGCTTCTCTGAAGAATAAAAATTCATCTAATGATGATGGAATTTCAGCTAAAATCCTCTTTAACTTGCCGGACGCTGCTATCATTTTGTTGTCGAATTCAATAAACAGCTCTTTTTTATCCGGATCTTTTCCTGCATCTTTCAAATCAGCTAAAGTTATTCCCCTCTACAAGGGTGGTGATGTCACTTGCCCATCTAACTACAGACCGATATCCCTTTTGTCCACTCTCTCTAAGCTGATTGAGAAATTGGTTAAACGCAGAACTCTTTCCTATCTGTCACTAAATAATTTGCTTTCTACTAGTCAGTATGGTTTTCAGTCGAACAGAAACACTTCAGACGCAATGTTCAACCTTTTGTCTGAAGCAATGAACGCGTTAAACCGGAGATTCGTCTCAGCCGCCGTCTTTTGCGATCTAACAAAGGCATTTGACTGCGTCAGCCATGAGATTCTGATCAGAAAGCTTGTGGCGTATGGATTCTGCGGGACGGCTCTGGATTGGTTCCGCGACTACTTGTCTGGACGGTCTCAGTTGGTGCATGTTGGTGGCCTGTCGTCTAATTGTGGTGATGTCACTTGTGGCGTTCCGCAGGGCTCGGTATTGGGTCCTGTTCTGTTTTTAATTTATATCAACGACATGACTAATTTGGACACCGCGGGATCGTTCACTTTGTTTGCTGATGATACTTCTGTTCTGTGGCGCAATGCGGACTCCGTGGGTCTCTTGCGTGACATTTCGGACGATCTGGATAAGATTAAATTGTGGTGCGACGCAAATCGGCTTTGTCTGAACATGTCAAAGTCCCATTTGATGGCGTTCAACTGTGTTGTTGATGATTTGCCGATGGGCGGGGCTGCAATCGCGTCTGTAGAGGACGTTCGTTTTCTCGGTCTGAGTGTGGATAGAAACTTTAAATTTCATTGTCATATCGAACGTCTCAATAAAAAGTTGGCGCTCGGTTGTTACTGTGTTCGAACTACGCGCAGGGAGTTGGGCATTGATGTCGCCCGCACAGTATATTTCTCTCTAGTCGAATCACACTTGAGTTTTGGTCTGCCCTTTTGGGGCTCTTGTTCTAGAGCTTTATTTCATTCAGTTTTTGTACTACAAAAGAGGGCTGTTCGTTTCTTGTCTGGCGCTCATCCGAGAGCTCACTGCCGGCCTTTTTTTCTGTCACACAGAATTCTCACCCTGCCTTCATTGTTTATTCTGGAGACTGCGTGTGTCATTCACAAACATAGATTCCGCTTTCCTGATTACCGTGGGAGGATGGCCACACGTGGGTCTAACAATATCCCTCTGCCGATACCTCGTTCTGCTCTTGTCAAGGGTTCTCTTATTTATAATGGGGTCAAGATCTATAATAGGGTGGATCAGCAGATCAGGCTGCTGACTGATTTCCGGTTGTTTCGTGGGCGTCTAAAGCGGCTCCTCCTTGAGCGGGCAGTTTATTCGGTTGACGAGTTTCTCCAGTAGGGCTACATGTATATTTGTTTAAAATGTTATTGTGGGTTTGTTTTAGTTACCGGTTTATTTATGCTGTTTTATGTATACTATTTATTATTTTACTTATTTTATTTATTTATCTATAACCGCTTTGTCGATAAAGCTTATTAGTTTTGGACAATAAAGCACATTTATCTATCTATCTATCTATCTATCTATTAACATTATAATCGTGTTATTTTTTCCACACACTCAATTGTTCCAAATAAAGCTTTGTACACTGAATGTTTGTATTAATTATTTATTCACAGTTCAAGGTACAGTATACATTTTCTTCAAGCCAAAAGCTTCAGTACAATAGGTGGCAAAGAAAACTGGTCTTACCACATAAACAGTGATTGTTCCACAGATTGAGTGTGAGTGGGTGAACCTTTTACCATACAAGCTATGCTAAAAACAACTTTGTCTTAGTAACCTAATTTTTGTTTGGATAATAGTGTAATAGAGTTCCAAATTAGCAAAGGTAGGTAAAATGTAGTGATTGAAAGTCTCTAAAGAGAAACAACTTGCTTCTAATTTAATAAACCATTTCACAGGACATACCTTTACCAATCAAATGTGAACTCGAGTTTTGGTTAATTTATTTTTGGTTAGGAGATGTTTTACAAGTATCCTTGTAGGTGAATGATGTTCAAGTTAACTAATAGAGCTAACTAACTAACTAAATATCAGTACTTACCTTACCCTGTAGAACAAAGTAAAAATCATTGAAAATCAGTTATAAAAAATGCCTTTTTATTAACATCATACAATAAAAAAACACTTAAACACTATGGTGTGTTGACAACACTACAAAACAGAAGGATACAATAAAACTAGCGTCACATAGGACACTAAATTGCATCACTTTTGAGGGAAGTATTTGCCCTCTTTTGTGGTCCCTGTATAGTAAAGCAACTTATCTTCAAACATCTGCAGGACTTTGTAGTCGATATCACTTTAAATCGTTTAAAGGGTTATGAAGACGCTTGAGATAACTGAATCGGTCATCCTCATTGAATATTTGCCAGCAAAACCAGTGTTTTCTTAAAGAGTTTTGCTACAAAGTAATTAAGTTGAGTAGACATTGAATGAGGTTATAAATGCAACTTACCAGATTTTTGGACTGTGGCTAATGATAAAGTGTTTTTATCACGATTTATTTTTATTTTTTTTGCATTATGTGGGTAGTAACTCAAATTTATTACTAAATAAACTTGTTTTGAATGTTTTGATTACAGAATGACTGACGGCGATTTGTTATGATTTTGAAAGGTTGGTAGCACGGCCGGATATTAACTTTCCTTAACGACCGCTTGGCGCGAGATTTAAAATTTCCGAATTTTAAATCCGTTTTCCGTCTTAATGGTCAAATCTACGGTATTGAAAAAATTACTAGTTGATAGCCGAAAATGTGCTCCACAACTTTTATCTAAAGCGTTTTTTCATTAAATGAACCGTACAGGCGCAAAAAAAATCAAAACCGTGTTTTTCCCATGTTGATCTCCTATGTCGACGGTGCTCTTTGACACCTGGTGTATGTTAAATAATACTTTGATAAGTTTTTATCTATTAAAAAAAAGTTTACATCATGCTGTATATCAATACATTCTTGTATTTTAATGGCAGTAAATTAAAATAAACTACTATTTTACTTAAATAATATGACGGTTAGTCCTAACTTAAAATATTGTTTGTCAGGTTTTCTCTTCTGCCATTAATTAAAGCTACTGGAATCACAAGTAATATTCACTTACTAAATTTCAGGGTTGCTGTTCAGTCCAGACACAGGCAATGTTATTTATGCCAGTGCATGTGATGGATGGCGTTTTACAACCAAAGACATTTGCCGCATGATAATAAATAAAGTGAAAAATGAGACAGTAGAGACCCTTAAGTGAAGAAAATGTGGAATTTTGATTTTTGGGTGGACTCTCAAGGCAACGTCAAGTCTGGAGCCGTGACAAAACAAAAGACAAACATACTTTCACAGTTTTGTCTTCGCAGTATTCTACAAGTCTATCAGACGGTTCCTATCAAGATGGATAAAACCGATCTACCTAAAATCTTAAAGACACTAAAAATAACGAATCCAACGCGAGAAATGCTGTTTACGACCAATGGCAGGCAACAAATGAAATTAATTCTGTCTACTTGGATTCCTCTTGCTAAAAAAGTATTTCTTCAAACATTAAATGTAATTCCGTCACCTAAAGAGATAAATTCACCTACTTGAATTCATGTGTAGAGAGACCTTTATTCCCTACCTGAAACGATTAGATATAGACTGTCCAACCTTTCAAAGCTATTTTCGGTTGATAAGCTGTCTTTAGAAAAGGAGGCTTTTATTAAGTCGTATATTAATTTATATATATATTATAAACGTCAGTCATCAGATGCGTAGAACTAGACCGATAGTTTCATCGGCGCATCGCGCTAAGCCGACGGAACAATCAACAACTGACCAAGAATGTTCCTCGTCATCTACGACCGATGAAGATAAGATTAAATTAATTGAAGATGAACTAGTGATTATCGGTATGACAAGTATATGCTTTGACGAAGGACTATTTGCCAGAAGAATCAAAACTAGCAGAAAATCCTGATACTTTTGTTGCAACTAATAGAAGTGTCAGTACATTTAGAATAAAAAAAACTATATATTTTGGTTGGAAAGGACATGGTTGAGACGGATTGGGTACCTGCTGGAAAAAATTGTGGTATTGACGGCGTCCTCACTGGCGTAAATCGAACCGCGACATTATCTACTCAATTAAATGTAGTGCCGTTGTTTGAGCATCAGGTTCTGCTCCCCGTTGTGCGCTATGCAATTGAACCAGTTGATCCAAAACATCTTCCAGTTTTACGCCATGGCTTAAAACTGTTAAGCCAGACGGACTCCGGCATACAAGTAATGATTCAGGAAACGGGTGAATTAATTCTTCTTACAGCTGGAGAGGTTCACTTAGAAAAGTGTATCAAAGATCTAAAAATGAAATTTGCCAAAGTTAAATTCAATGTGTCACCACCTATGATCGCATTAAGAGAAACAGTTCTTAATATATGTTTTGAGTATATGAAAGATAAACGCCTCCAAACCGAACAAATCGTCATGTCTGTAAAAGTGGTTTCATTACCTTCACCACTGGCAGAAATAATTAGTAAGAGCCACGAATTGCTTACTACCATTGAAGAATATGAACAATATGGCTTTATTGATTAAATGAAACGATATTGTTTACTTAACATGGTAACTAAAGCACCACCCCCGAAACCAAAAGTGTTTAAAAGCCAACGGACAAATAAAGCTATAGAACAGCTAAAATCTCAACTTAAGACGGCTTGTGAGGACGTAGGAACCGGATGGGCAACCCTTTACGATAAAATCTGGAGCGTGGGTAAAATGTTCGGATGGCCCCAACTTGCTTATCAACAATACAAATAATTATTCCCAAAATATTTCTGGAACTGAACATGACGCACCGATGTTGCTTATTAGATCAGCACTTTCGAAATGCTTTCCAAACTTTCCTAAAGGCTGGACCCATATGTAGCGAACCCGTGACAAACTGCGCTGTGATAGTCGACAATTTAAAATTGGTTGGAAATCTATGTTTGAAGGAGTTTAGCCCCCAGTTGATTTCTGCTGAAGAAGGAGCTGCTTACAATACTTTTTAACGATGCTTTCCTGGCTACAGAAGTGCGACTAATGGAACCCATTTTCACCACCAGTATCCTGGTAGTGTCAGCTATTTTGGGTTTCCTTTTTTGTATTTTGGGTTTTTGGGTGGTACAGAACAACTTTTAATATTCTTCTAATGGTTTATTGATTTACTGCGTGCCTAATATATACAAGTACTTCCTGGTATCCAATTAAGTTCTCTATGCATTATTAGGTATTCCTTTAGCCTTTGTATTTTGTTTATATGGATGAAAAAAAAATCCCTAAATTTTAGCCATATTTAAAACTGTCGTGGGTGAACATAAATTTAGATGAACTTATTTTACCTGTTGTGTATATTTGCCAAAAGCGAATTTTAAATATGGCCAAGAACAGTTTAACTTTTATCTTAAAACTTGAAAAAAAAACACAATAAAGGAAACACAACAATTTTCTTACACTTGCAATAAATACGTTTAATGCAGTATACTGCTAACTTGGTATATTTTTAAAATGTCATATCAAGAAGTGATAACGTTTTTTTTTTGTTTCAGTAGTTGCTGCCCCTGCCTGTTGAAACTGGTGCTGCTTTAGTAAAACCCACCAAGTACCACTATAATACACACAACCAACACATTTACCTGTTGCCAGAGTGCGCAATTTAACAGGTAAACTTAATGAGAAAAAAAAAAGTTGTTTGTGATAACATATGTACCAAAATGATGCTGATAAGTAACATGTTGATAACATTCACCAATTTGTGTTTAAGCTGGATTAACAAGCCAAACGATTTGACATGGTAATCAACTTGGTAATCTTTTGATACGCATATGTGTTACACATCATGGAAAAAAACTGAAAAATATATCAAATTTTGGTGCACAATATACAAGATGTCCTATCGACAACTAGTTTCCACTAAAAAATATCAATCCTTATACACCAAACTTGTCTATTCTCCACTTTTCACTTTCAGGACAACCTCTAATGTGTTAATCACAATATTTTAGGTGTGTAATGCAGTGTACGTGAGACTGAACTGGACTCAACCATTATGCGCTTGTCCATCGAGATACCGGAATCCATGGTCAGCATCTTTGAACTCAGACGACCTTCATACCACCGAGCTAAGCATTAATAAAAGATCGAGGGTAAGCAGGCCGTAAAGTACTTTTACAACTCCACTAAACAACCCATACGCATTTCCCGATAAGAATCCTATCCATCATTACTTGGCAGGTTGTAAAAGTTTGCAATAATTATCTGGTGCCTGTCGAATAAAAGTAC
Organism: Ips typographus; assembly: GCF_016097725.1. Lineage (NCBI taxonomy): Eukaryota > Metazoa > Arthropoda > Insecta > Coleoptera > Curculionidae > Ips > Ips typographus. The sequence continues at coordinate 12,876,828 of NC_138424.1, read as the reverse complement.
TGTCATAAAAAATAGCTAAAGAGCAAACGCTGATATATACGATAATATTTTCCATGTTAATTGTAATCAGAGCCGGTTTCACTTCTGTCTTAAGCTTCTTGCACTCTTCTTCAGCCTTATCATCAATTTGTAAAAACGCTGGTAAAAACTTGTGAACCAATCAGCGAAATGAGGATATGCAGAGCACCAAGGGATTGATCCCTTCTGGCCCTTCAAAACATTAGGACTGGAAAATCGCATTACTTATGTTATCTGCAGATGTCCAGACAGCAGTACGTTAGGTTAGTATAGAAACTATACTGGGTGTCTCAGCTTGTTTGAGCAAAACAAAAAACATTTTAAAATTTGGTGTCTCCTATCAGTTCATGGGAGGATTGAATAGAAAAGTTGGTCAAGTTGCATAGTTTAAAAATGTTACTATACTAGATGGTTCAAAAAACATTTTTTGCAGACTCGAATGTCCCACGACCAACCAACTTATGCTAGCGTGCCTGGCATACGCGTATACGGAATTATGTGCGTAGACATTAAACGTACAGGCAGACCTTTAGCAATTCGCCCCAGCAATTCGTTTATATGTGATTACCAGAAGTCTATTTAAATCTGATTGAATATTTATATCTATTTAATCACGAAATAAGATAGATAATTTTCGTCCAGTTTTCGTAGCGCAATTAGTAGTGTAGTAGTTAGTATACGACCATGCAGGGTGCATGTGTTACAAAGTGCCACGATATTGTTTTAATTAGAATGAAGTTTAAAACTCCTAATATGCTACAAAGAGATGCATTTTAGATGAGTTAATTAAACACAAAAATCTAGCAGGTATGCCAAAATCTTTTTTAGGCTTAACGTCGTTTATGTATTTTCCTCAATCAAAGTAAATCTCATTTGTAGCATACTTTGGTACGAATACACCGTAAGTCATTTAAATGGTTTAAAATCTAACCACAGCTTCTAGGACTTCATTATTAAAAAAACACTTTAAAAACATTACGCTGTATTCAACTTCAGCAATGTTAAAGCGATCTTATGATCTGTTAAGTTGATACCTCTGCTTGTGGATCACTTTCAACTTGCTGACCTAGCAAACAGTGCCGGAAAATTCACTGTGCTGTACCTAGATCGGTAGATAAATACTTTAGCCTAAAATGCAGTCAAGTAAATAGTTAAAGTTGAGTAGTAAGATAAATAAAAGTTGTAAGATAAAAGTTAAACTGTTCTTGGCCATATTTAAAATTCGTTTTTGGCAAATATACACAACAGGTAAAATAAGTCCAATCTAATGTTCACCCACGACAGTTTTAAATATGGCTAAAATGTATGGATTTTTTTTCATTTATATAAACAAAATACAAAGGCTAAAGGAATACCTAATAATGCCTAGAAAATTTACTTGGATACCAGGAAGTACTTGTATACATTATGAATATTAAAAGTATTTCTGTACCACCCAAAAACGGAAACGCAAAAAGTTTCCCAAAATAGCTGGAACTACTCGGATACTAGTGGTGAAACTGGGTTCCATTAGTCGCACTTCTGTAGCCAGGAAAGCATCGTTAAAAAGTATTGTAAGCAGCTCCTTCTTCAGCAGCAATCAACTGGGGGCTAAACTCCTCCAAACATAGATTTCCAACCCATTTTAAATTGTCGACTATCACAGCGCAGTTTGTCAGGGGTTCGCTACATATGGGTCCAGCCTTTAGGAAAGTTTGGAAACCATTTCGAAACTGCTGATCCAATAAGCATTTTCGGTGCGTCATGTTCAGTTCCAGAAATATTTTGGGAATAATTTTTTGTATTGTTGATAAGCAAGTTGGGGCAATCCGGCATTTTACCCACGCTCCAGATTTTATCGTAAAGGGTTGCCAATCCGGTTCCTACTTCCTCACAAGTTGCGATTTCAGCTGTTATATAGCTTTATTTGTCCGTTGGCTTTTAAACACTTTTGGTTTCGGGGGTGGTGCTGTAGTTACCATGTTAAGTAAACAATAACGTTTCTTTAAATCAATAAAGCCATATTGTTCATATTCTTCAATGGTAGTAAACAATTCGTGGTTCTTACTGATTATTTCTGCCAGTGGTGAAGGTAATGAAACCACTTTTACAGACATGACGATTTGTTCGGTTCGGAGGCGTTTATCTTTCATCGACGTTGTAACGTTGTAACGTTCGTAACGAATAGGACAACAAGTATATGCTTTGACGAAGGACTATTTGCCAGAAGAATCAAAACTAGCAGAAAATCCTGATGCGTTTGTTGCAACTAATAGAAGTGTCAGTACATTTACAATAAAAAAAACTGTATATTTTGGTTGGAAAGGACATGATTGAGACGGATTGTGTGCCTGCTGGAAAAATTTGTGGTATTGACGGCGTCCACACTGGCGTAAATCGAACCGCGACATTATCTACTTAAATGTAGTGCAGCTGGTTGAGCATCAGGTTCTGCTCCCTGTTGTGCGCTATGCAATTGAACCAGTTGATCCAAAACATCTACCAGTTTTACGCCATGGCTTAAAACTGTTAAGCCAGACGGACTCCGGCGTACAAGTAATGATTCAGGAAACGGGTGAATTAATTCTTCTTACAGCTGGAGATGTTCACTTAGAAAAGTGTATCGAAGATCTAAAAATGAAATTTGCCAAAGTTAAATTCAATGTGTCACCACCTATGGTCGCATTAAGAGAAACTGTTCTTAATAATTTTTTTGAGTCGATGAAAGATAAACGCCTCCGAACCGAACAAATCGTCATGTCTGTAAAAGTGGTTTCATTACCTTCACCACTGGCAGAAATAATCAGTAAGAACCACGAATTGTTTACTACCATTGAAGAATATGAACAATATGGCTTTATTGATTTAATGAAACGTTATTGTTTACTTAACATGGTAACTACAGCACCACCCCCGAAACCAAAAGTGTTTAAAAGCCAACGGACAAATAAAGCTATATAACAGCTGAAATCGCAACTTGTGAGGAAGTAGGAACCGGATTGGCAACCCTTTACGATAAAATCTGGAGCGTGGGTAAAATGCCGGATTGCCCCAACTTGCTTATCAACAATACAAAAAATTATTCCCAAAATATTTCTGGAACTGAACATGACGCACCGAAAATGCTTATTGGATCAGCAGTTTCGAAATGGTTTCCAAACTTTCCTAAAGGCTGGACCCATATGTAGCGAACCCCTGACAAATTGCGCTGTGATAGTCGACAATTTAAAATGGGTTGGAAATCTATGTTTGGAGGAGTTTAGCCCCCAGTTGATTGCTGCTGAAGAAGGAGCTGCTTTCAATACTTTTTAACGATGCTTTCCTGGCTACAGAAGTGCGACTAATGGAACCCAGTTTCACCACTAGTATCCGAGTAGTTCCAGCTATTTTGGGAAACTTTTTGCGTTTCCGTTTTTGGGTGGTACAGAAATACTTTTAATATTCATAATGTATACAAGTACTTCCTGGTATCCAAGTAAATTTTCTAGGCATTATTAGGTATTCCTTTAGCCTTTGTATTTTGTTTATATAAATGAAAAAAAATCCATACATTTTAGCCATATTTAAAACTGTCGTGGGTGAACATTAGATTGGACTTATTTTACCTGTTGTGTATATTTGCCAAAAACAAATTTTAAATATGGCCAAGAACAGTTTAACTTTTATCTTACAACTTTTATTTATCTTACTACTCAACTTTAACTATTTACTTGACTGCATTTTAGGCTAAAGTATTTATCTACCGATCTAGGTACAGCACAGTGAATTTTCCGGCACTGTTTGCTAGGTCAGCAAGTTGAAAGTGATCCACAAGCAGAGGTATCAACTTAACAGATCATAAGATCGCTTTAACATTGCTGAAGTTGAATACAGCGTAATGTTTTTAAAGTGTTTTTTTAATAATGAAGTGCTAGAAACTGTGGTTAGATTTTAAACCATTTAAATGACTTACGATGTATTCGTACCAAAGTATGCTACAATTGAGATTTACTTTGATTGAGGAAAATACATAAACGACGTTAAGCCTAAAAAAGATTTTGGCATACCTGCTAGATTTTTTGTGTTTAATTAACTCATCTAAAATGCATCTCTTTGTAGCATATAGTTTTGATTCTTCTGGCAAATAGTCCTTCGTCAAAGCATATACTTGTTGTCCTATTCGTAACGATCCGACAAACATCCTTGTCAGACCGATAATCACTAGTTCATCTTCAATTAATTTAATCTTATCTTCATCGGTCGTAGATGACGAGGAACATGCTTAGTCAGTTGTTGATTGTTCCGTCGGCTTAGCGCGATGCGCCGATGAAACTATCGGTCTAGGTTTTCGCACCTGATGACTGACGTTAATAGCCTCCTTTTCCAAAGACAGCTTATCAACCGAAAATAGCTTTGAAACGTAGCAATAGGTTGGACTGTCTATATCAAATCGTTTAAGGTAGGGCATAAAGCTCTACACATCAATTCAAGTAGGTGTCTTTATCTCTTTAGGTGAGGGAATTACATTTAATGTTTGAAGAAATACTTTTTTAGCAAGACGGCTCCAAGTAGACAGAAGTAGTTTCACTTGTTGCCTGTCATTGGTCGTGAACAGCATTTCTCGCGTTGGACCCGATATTTTTAGGGTCTTCAAGATTTTAAAAGTAGATCGGTTTTATCCATCTTGATGGGAACCGTCTGATAGACGTGTAGAATAGTGCGAAGACAAAACTGTGAAAATATGTTTGTCTTTTGTTTTGTCACGGCTCCAGACTTGACGTTTCCTTGAGAGTCCACCCAAAAATCAAAATTCCACATTTTCTTGTTAAGGGTCTCTACTTTCTCATTTTTCACTTTATCTATTATCATGCGGCAAATGTCTTTGGTTGTAAAACGCCATCCATCACATGCACTGGCATAAATAACATTGCCTGTGTCTGGACTGAACAGCAACGCTGAAATTTAGTAAGTGAATATTACTTGTGATTCCAGTAGCTTTAATTAATGGCAGAAGAGAAAACCTGACAAACAATATTTTAAGTTAGGACTAACCGTCATTTATATTTTAATTTACTGCCATTAAAATACAAGAATGTATTGATATACAGCATGATGTAAACTTTTTTTAATAGATAAAAACTTATCAAAGTATTATTTAACATATACCAGGTGTCAAAGAGCACCCTCGACATAGGAGATCAACATGGGAAAACGGTTTAGATTTTTTTGCGCCTGTACGGTTCATTTAATGAAAAAACGCTTTAGATAAAAGTTGTAGAGCACATTTTCGGCTATATACTTGTAATTTTTTCAATACCGTATATTTGACCATTAAGACGCAAAACAGATCTAAAATTCGGAAATTTTAAATCTCGCGCCAAGCGGTCGTTAAGGAAAGTTAATATCCGGCCGTGCTACCAACCTTTCAAAATCATAACAAATCGCCGGCAGTCATTCTGTAATCAAAACATTCAAAACAATTTTATTTAGTAATAATTTTGAGTTACTACCCACATAATGCAAAGAAAATAAAAATAAATCGTGATAAAAACACTTTATCATTAGCCACAGCCCAAAAATCTGGTAAGTTACTTATAACCTCATTCAATGTCTCTACTCAACTTATTTACTTTGTAGCAAAACTCTTTAAGAAAACACTGGTTTTGCTTGGAAATATTCAATGAGGATGACCGATTCAGTTATCTCAAGCCTCTTCATAACCCTTTAAACAATTTAAATCTTTCTGTTTTGTAGTGTTGTCAACACACCATAGTGTTTAAGTGGTTTTTTATTGTATGATGTTAATAAAAAGGCATTTTTTATTTATTAACTGATTATCAATGTTTTTTACTTAGTTCTACAGGGTGAGGTAAGTACTGATATTTAATTAGCTCTATTAGTTAACTTGAACATCATTCACCTACAATTATACTTGTAAAACATCTACTAACCAAAAATAAATTAACCAAAACTCGAGTTCACATTTGATTAGTAAAGGTATGTCCTGTGAAATGGTGTATTAAATTAGAAGCAAGTTGTTTCTCTTTAGAGACTTTCAATCACTATGTAAATTCCTGTAATGGAATTCAGGAAGATTGCTCAGGATACTTGGTAGTTTATTGTAGTTTAGGTTGGAAGGTTGAGTAAGAACCGCTGTTGGATTAATACTGACTTTTATTTAACAGTTAACAACTATTTATACACATTTACAAACGTTATAAACAAATGAAAATAATAAGTGCTGACCAATATTGTCCTGTGCTCCACATTCGAAGGTTTGGTGATTTTCCTGCTGACGCTGCGTTTGGTACCTGGTTGCCCGGTGACCTGCTGGCGGTGCATTAGCCGCAATAACCTAGTTAATTACATTTGTGTTGTTTATGAAATATATAAACTGATAATATTTTTTATGACTAAATGTGAATTTAGACATTCTGGGCAGTCTATTGCCATGCCATCAATGTTCAGCGCCGTCATGGGGAAATACTGGTTCGAGGACAATCGCTTCTGTGGGTGGCTGGGCAGCTCTGATTGTATTTAATAGAATGTCTGCTGCATCTCTGTCTCTTCTCGTATTGGAGCTGTTACTTTGTCGTCGTTTGTAGAACCCGAATAGCACCATAAGTGTGATAACAACAAGTATAGTTATCACTGTACCACTAAGGCTTGTGATTAGAAAGTGCTTTTTGACTGTCTCCCAATGCGTGGTTTCAAGTTGTCGTTTGATATTCATTTCTTCACTCCTGACTTCATTAAGCTTGTTGGATGCGTCAATATAATACAGGTTCGTCAATTAGCGTGAATTCGTTGTGGTTTATCATCACAAAATATCCATAGACGTGGATAAATTCTTCACTGTGTTCCACTCTGGTCTGGAGCACAGGATAGGATATTATTTCGATGTTGGAAGGAACCTTTCTGGACGCAGCTGCTATAATCTCTTCAATGTGGGTCGGAGATATTAAGTCATATATGTGATCTTTGTGGTAGTGAACATCTAACAATCGTTTATAATAGTCCAACAGTTCATCTATGTAATTGGAGACCACTTGATATGAACTAAGAATGTTAATTGTCAGTTTATTTGTATCCACCATTCGATACCATTCTTCCATTTCATTTATTGAAGCAATGCCTTCATTGATTTTCTCCCGGAATCTTTCGAGTTGATTGTTGATTCTGGAATCGGTGTCATTAAAAGTAGATAGAGCATGTAGCATGAATTTGGTTTGGTGGTTGGATGCCTTGATTAGCTCCTTTTGGTTTTTATCTAATTCGTCAAAATTCGCTGTATTCGGAGTAAATTCATCATTTACTCCGAATACAGCGGTAAGTAGTTTTCCCAACGCTCCTCTTTTTTCACGCTTGGATACCACAGTTCGTAATCCGTTTTGTGTCCATTGAAATTGTTTTTCCTTCTCTTTTAAATGATGTATCAGTGATATGCATTGTGTGTCCCCTGCTATTGATTTTGCTGGTTGACAGAGGTTGTCTATCTGATTAATTGCATCTTGAACGTTTATTGAGTCGTTCACCATTCTACTTTTCTCGTACTTAAGGTCAATTCTGAAGGTGCCCCTGTCTATTCGTGCATGTCCCATGTGCTCAATGTATAGTCCTGGTGGAGGATAATGGATCGAATATTGAGTTGCCTTGGACGCTTGGATCATCACAACAAAAAGAACAGCGATCAATACCTTTTTCCAGTGTTGTCTTGGGCTTTGTTTGTTTTTGTTGTGGAATAGTGGTTTTTCATTCTCGGTGTTTGATATTATTGGAATTAAGTGGTGTGTAGATCTCTTGATGGGAACTCCTTCTGCTCTCTTTATAGTGACCACTCTAACATTTGTGTCTTTACCTGGGTGCACTTCAGTTACTCGGGCTAATGGCCATTTGCTTGGGTTGATATTCTGATCTTTTACAAGTACTAGATCTCCAGTGTTCAGTGAATCTTGATGCTTCTTCCACTTGTAACGCTGCTGAAGTTGATGGAGATAGTCATTAGTCCAGCTCTTCCAGAAGTCTTTCTTAATTTTCTGAACAAGTTTCCATCTCCCAACAACGTCCGAGTTTATGTTTGTAGATATTGGATCGGGATACGATATAATTTCTCTTCCAATTAGAAAATGTCCTGGAGTTAAGGTTGCTAAATCATCTGGATCATTTGATAATGGGCACAGAGGTCGAGAGTTAAGGCAAGCTTCTATTTGGTGAGTTAATGTCGTCATTTCTTCATAAGTTAGTGGTGTGTCGCCAATTATTCGCTTTAAATGGAATTTCATAGACTTAACGCCAGCTTCCCACAGTCCTCCAAAATGAGGAGAAGCTGGGGGAATGAAGTGCCATTGGGTTCCACCTGCAACTAAGGTATCTTGGATCTCTGACTTCTGTATTGTATTGTAAATTTCGTCATGGAGTATCTTACTGGCTCCTATGAAGTTGGTGCCGTTGTCACTATAGAGATGCGCACATCGTCCTCGTCTGGAGGTAAATCGCCGGAATGCTGCCAGAAACATGTCTGATGACATATCACTGACAACTTCTATGTGAATTGCCTTTGTAGCAAGACAGACAAAGATCGAGATATATCCTTTATAAGATCTGTATCCTCTGCCTTTTGTAGTTTTGATCTGAATAGGTCCTGCGTAATCGACGCCGGAATGCAGAAATGGGTGCGACGGTGTAATCCTGGGAACTGGAAGATTTCCCATCTGTTGCTCGATTGTCTGTCCTTTGAATCGCAAGCATCTTACACAGTGGCCAATAATCGTCTTTACTGGGCGTTTTCCATTTATTATCCAAAAACGGCTTCTTGTATAAGATAATGTCAGCTTATTTCCTCCATGTAGTGTATTGGCGTGAGCGTTCAGTATTACTAACTTTGTCAGGTGACTCGCATATGGTAAGATCATTGGATGTTTGCTATCGTAGCTTAACATTGAGTTTTGTAATCTTCCTCCAACTCGTAAGACTCCATTGTCGTCCAGCCATGGAGTAAGATTGAGTATTTTGCTACTACTGTCTAGTTGAGAGTTCTTTTTTAGTTTTTGTATTTCTGGTTCGAAATGTTGGATCTGATTAATCTTGACTAGGTGTGTTAGGGTAAATCCCAATTCATCAACTGTGAGTAGTGTATGCGAATTCGTTTGTTTCCTGCATTTTTGAATAAATCGTCTGCAGTATGCTATAACTCGAGTCATGTGGTTTAATGCAGAAAATCGCTCTATAAGTTCATTTTTTGTTTCACTGTTTTGAGTTGCGATTGTAACATGGTGACACATTCTGGCCTCCTCTGTGGTGACTTCTATTTGGTTCGTCGGCGTTACGATAATCGATTTTAACCACGATGGACCAGACCACCACATTGCATGGTTTTTTAATAGAGTTGGGCTTATTCCTCTTGATGTAATATCAGCTGGATTGTCGTCGGTTCGTACATGGTGCCAATGTTGGTTTGGAACTAGTTTGGTGATTTCTGCTACTCGGTTGGCTACAAAATTCTTCCACCTGGACGGGTCCCCTTTTATCCACGATAGTGCTATTGTTGAGTCTGTCCAAGCGTGTACGGGGGTATCTTCTAGTGATAAGGTTGTAGCAGTCTTTTTGATTAGATGTGAAAGAAGCACGGCAGCACATAATTCTAGTCTTGGTAACGTAACTTTCATTCTTGCCGGTGCAACTTTGGATTTGGCAATTAGCAGAATTATTTCTGCTTTATCCTGAGAATTCTTTACTTTCATGTAGACTACGGCTCCATATGCCTTTTCAGAAGCATCACAGAACCCATGTAGTTCCTAACCTGACTGCCTTTGACTTGGTGGGTCCACCTGGATATAGTAATTTTTTCGACATTTTTTAACTCTGTTCGAAACATTTCCCATTTGCTTTTAATGACGAGTGGCACAGGATCATCCCAATTCAGTTTCTGCAGCCATAATTCTTGGATAAGGAGCTTCGCTCGGATGATTATTGGAGCTAACCATCCTAGGGGGTCGAATAACTTGGCAACTTCTGAGAGGATGCTTCTCTTAGTGATGGTATCACTGGTCGATATTTCGGTTTTGAATCTAAATGTGTCATCATACGGAGCCCAGTGTATACCTAGCGATTTTCTTATGTCATCTTCAGTTATTTCCAACGCTGAATGATCCTTAAGTACATCCTGAAGATTTTGTAGTAACTCTGGTTTGTTGCTGGACCATTTCCGCAACGTAAATCCTCCTCGTTGAAACATTTTGATAAGTTCATCTTGTAGTGACAGAGCTTCCTTTATGGTATCAGCACCTGATAACAAGTCGTCGACATAAAAATCTCTCATTGCTGCTTTGGATGCATTTGGAAAATTGTGTCTCTCATCGTGGGCAAGCTTTTGTAACGTTTTAATAGCTAAGTACGGTGCTGCTGTTGTCCCATAAGTTACAGTCGTTAAGCAATATTCATTTATTGGTGTGTCACTATCAAATCTCCATAGAATTTTCTGATATTTCAGGTCGTCGGCGTGAATCTTTATCTGCCTGTACATTTTTTCAATGTCAGCTGTGATCACTACTTTCTGTGATCTCCAGCGTAGTACTATGTCTGATAGTTCTGGTTGTAATCTGGGACCTGCATACATGGTATTGTTGAGGCTCAATCCTGATGACGTTTTACTGGAAGCATCAAAAACCACCCTTAATTTTGTTGTAGTGCTGGATTCTTTGAATACCGGTTGATGTGGGATAATATATCGATGCTGCAGCTCTGTGTGTGGAAGCATTTTCATGTGACCAACATTTAGATATTCCTGCATGAATTGCTTATAGGCGATTTCCAGTTCTTTGTTACTGCTCATTCTTTTTTCTAACTGGAACAGTCGTGCAGTAGCTCGTGATTTTGACATTCCTAACAGACTCTCTTTTCCGTTAAATGGGATTCTAACGGAGTATGTTCCATCGCTATTTCTTGTAGTGTTGGCTTCGTAATGTTGTTCGCAATAGTCATCATCTTCTGATAACGGACGTGTTTGTGAGACCTCTTCGACTTCCCAAAATTTGGTTAATTGTCTATCTTCTTCAATGCATGTTATCATGCTAAGAACTTGTAATTTATTGTCTGAATTTGTTGGTAAGTTTCCGGAAAGAATCCATCCTAATTCTGTTTGTTGGCCAAGGAGACCATCTTCAGTCTTTCGTATGCCTTCCAAGATTAACTGGGCATATTCTCGGGCTCCAAGAAGTATATCTACTGGGCCAGGTTTGTAGAATGTTGGATCAGCAAGGATGTCGTTCTTCCATTGTAATATGTCTACGTCAAGGTCTACTCCAGGAAGAGTTCGTGTTAGTTTAGGCAGAACAATTCCAACAACATCAAGCTGGAAACTGCTGGAAAAATCTCGGCTTAATTAGTAGCTGTAACTGGGATTTTGACACTTGTGGTTCTCCTGCGCCAAGTCCTGTAACTTGTGCTTGAATTTTCTGTCTGGGCAGGCCGAGTAGACTTGCAGCCTCTTCGGTTATGAATGCTGATTGGGAGCCAGGGTCGATGAGAACTCTCAGATTTTCATAGCTTCCATAAACATTTCTAACTCTAATGAGTGCTGTTGCCAAAAAAAAGTTGTTGTTTTGTTTTTGAACGCTGGTCTTCTGTTCTGTGGTGGTTTCCATGAATCGATGTGTAAATATGTATGATGGTGATGGTTGCAAATGCGGCATTTCATTGATGAATTGCATTTGGATTTGTAGGCATGGTTTAAGCAGTTCAAACATAGCTTTTTGTCCTTGGCAACTTTTAGTCGAAGTTCCGATGATAAGGCTTTGAATTTTGTGCAGTGGTAAATCAAGTGGGCTTCATTGCAGTACTTGCAGGCATCAGTACTTCTGGGTTTGTTATTGTCATTGTTGTTGTTTGAGTTGTATGGATTTTTCTTTTGTGCATCTGACATTGCTTCTAATGCTTGGAATCTTGCTTGAAGAAATCTTCTAACTTCAACAAAGTATTTCATGGGGCTTGCTTAGCGATTGTTCATAAAGCTTGTTGGTTTCATGATCCCATTTTCGGCAGATGATGCGACTGATAATAGGTCCCCAATTAGAAGTATCAATTTTTAGATTATTGATGGCTTCAAGACATTCCACAACTGTATCGTGAAGCTGCTTTATCTTGGATGGTGACTCATGTTGAATTACTGGAAGATCTAAGATCCTATCTATTAGGTTGGAGACTATGAGTCTATCATTGCTGTATCTGTCATTGAGAATATTCCAAGCAGGATTATAGTTGGTTTCTGCTATGGACAAGTGCTGGATCAGTCTTCCAGCTTCCCCTCTGACATGCGTTTTAAGATACTGCATTTTCTCTATTGTTGTAATTGTTGGATTTTTATGAACCACTTTGATGAAAATATCTCGATCTCTCTCGAAATGTGACCCATTCTTCGTATAGGCCATCAAAATTTGGCAATTTGATTTGAGGTAAGACTATATTGCATTGTCTCACAGTTTGTTGTACTCCTTGAATCTTGTCTTGTAGGTTTTGTACTGTTTCTTCGTACTGCTTTTCAAGGTCTTGTATGGGATTCTTGATGGTATGGTCAATTTCCTGAACTTGAAGCTCGATGTATATTTCAGAGATAACGTCCCATTGCTCATTGCTTGGATAAACTGGATGACTAAATGTGAATTTAGACACACTACATTTTACCTACCTTTGCTAATTTGGAACTCTATTACACTATTATCCAAACAAAAATTAGGTTACTAAGACAAAGTTGTTTTTAGCATAGCTTGTATGGTAAAAGGTTCACCCACTCACACTCAATCTGTGGAACAATCACTGTTTATGTGGTAAGACCAGTTTTCTTTGCCACCTATTGTACTGAAGCTTTTCGCTTGAAGAAAATGTATACTGTACCTTGAACTGTGAATAAATAATTAATACAAACATTCAGTGTACAAAGCTTTCTTTGGAACAATTGAGTGTGTGGAAAAAATAACACGATTATAATGTTAATAAACCTAGAATAGAACAGCTCATTTAGATAGCTCAATTGAGAAGTTGGTTTTTCGATAATACCTTCCCTTATAAAAAAACTTTTGTCACCTGACTGATAATTTGACTGTGTAAGTCCATATTATATTCCTAGAAGGGGTTTCTAAGAGGTTTTATAGCCAGTTTAAGATTCTTCACGTTTCAGTCAGATCAAATTTTGAGATTTAAGTCAGATGTCAACACTGAATCATTTAAAGTTTTAGTTGCAACACTGATGAAACCCCTCGGTGATGATAGTCCATGAAGTTAAGCACATTGAAGCTAAATCACATCACTTTTGAAGGAAGTATTTGGCCCCTTTGTTGTTGTCCCTATACAGTAGGAAACTTATCTTCAAAGATCTGGCTTCAATGTCCACTTTAAATCGTTTGGTAGTGTTATGAAGAGGCTTGAGATAGCTGATTCGGTCATCCTCATTAAATATTTGCAAGCAAAACCAGTGTTTTCTTAAAGAGTTTTGCTACAAAGTAAATAAGTTGAGTAGAGACATTAAATGAGGTTATAAATGTAACTTACCAGATTTTTGGGCTGTGGCTACTGATAAAGTATTGTTATCACGATTTATTTTATAAAAAAATAAACTTGTTTTGAAAGTTTGGTAGCACTGCCGGATATAACGACCGCTTGGCGCGAGTTTTAAAATTTCCGAATTTTAGATCCGTTTTGCGTCTTAATGGTCAAATCTACGGTATTGAAAAAATTACAAGTTGATAGCCGAAAATGTGCTCGACAACTTTTATCTAAAGCGTTTTTCCATTAAATGAACCGTAAAGGTGCAAAAAATCAAAACCGTTTTCCCATGTTGATCTCCTATGTCCAGGGTGCTCTTGGACACCTGGTATATGTTAAATGATACTTTGATAAGTTTTTATCTATTAAAAAAAGTTTACATCACGCTGTATTTCAGTCAGTTATGTTCAGTCCAACCACAGGTAATATTATTTTTGGCAGTGCATGTGATGGATGGGGTTTTACCACCAAAGACATTTGCCGCATGATAATAGATAAAGTGAAAAATGAGACAGTAGAGACCCTTAAGTCAAGAAAATGTGGAATTTTGATTTTTGGGTGGACTCTCAAGGCAACGTCAAGTCTGGAGCCGTGACAAAACAAAAGACAAACATATTTTCACAGTTTTGTCTTCGCAGTATTCTACAAGTCTATCGGTCGACGGTTCCTATCAAGATGGATAAAACCGATCTACCTAAAATCTTAAAGACACTAAAAATAACGAATCCAACGCGAGAAATGCTGTTTACGACCAATGGCAGGCAACAAATGAAATTACTTCTGTCTACTTGGAGTCCTCTTGCTAAAAAAAGTATTTCTTCAAACATTAAATGTAATTCCCTCACCTAAAGAGATAAATTCACCTACTTGAATTCATGTGTAGAGAGACCCGTATGCCCTACCTTAAACGATTAGATATAGACTGTCCAACCTATTGCTGCGTTTCAAAGCTATTTTCGGTTGATAAGCTGTCTTTAGAAAAGGAGGCTTTTATTAACGTCGTATATTAATTAATATATATTATAAACGTCAGCCATCAGATGCGTAGAACTAGACCGATTTCCGACCGGCGGCGCATCGCGCTAAGCCGACGGAACAATCAACAACTGACCAAGAATGTTCCTCGTCATCTACGACCGATGAAGATAAGATTAAATTAATTGAAGATGAACTAGTGATTATCGGTATGACAAGTATATGCTTTGACGAAGGACTATTTGCCAGAAGAATCAAAACTAGCAGAAAATCCTGATACTTTTGTTGCAACTAATAGAAGTGTCAGTACATTTAGAATAAAAAAAACTATATATTTTGGTTGGAAAGGACATGGTTGAGACGGATTGGGTACCTGCTGGAAAAAATTGTGGTATTGACGGCGTCCTCACTGGCGTAAATCGAACCGCGACATTATCTACTCAATTAAATGTAGTGCCGTTGTTTGAGCATCAGGTTCTGCTCCCCGTTGTGCGCTATGCAATTGAACCAGTTGATCCAAAACATCTACCAGTTTTACGCCATGGCTTAAAACTGTTAAGCCAGACGGACTCCGGCATACAAGTAATGATTCAGGAAACGGGTGAATTAATTCTTCTTACAGCTGGAGATGTTCACTTAGAAAAGTGTATCAAAGATCTAAAAATGAAATTTGCCAAAGTTAAATTCAATGTGATCGCATTAAGAGAAACAGTTCTTAATAAATGTTTTGAGTATATAAAGATAAACGCCTCCAAACCGAACAAATCGTCATGTCTGTAAAAGTGGTTTCATTACCTTCACCACTGCCAGAAATAATCAGTAAGAACCACGAATTGCTTACTACCATTGAAGAATATGAACAATATGACTTTATTGATTTATTGAAACCTAACCTAACCTAACGTACTGTTGTCTGGACATCTGCAGATAACCAAGTAATGCGATTTTCCAGTCCTAATATTTTAAAGGGCCAGAAGGGAACAATCCCTTGGTGCTCTGCATATCCTCATGTCGCTGGTTGGTTCACAAGTTTTTACCAGCGTTATAGCCTTCTAAAAAGTAAATAATTATCACATATTAAATCTATAAAAATTTAAAGAATCAACTTTGGGGGGTGTCGGGAAATGTATTCAACAATTTCTGCCATAATTTAAGAAATGTAGGATATGCTTTCTGCACAGTCTTCACCATTCTTTTGTTTTGTTGTTTCTGGCCTTATGTTGCACCTTGTACAAAAATGGATTTTTCAAGTTCATCACATTTAGTGATTGGTTTCTTTTTTTCACTTTTTGTATGTTGGTTGTATGTATGTTTGTTTCTGCATAAACCCTCAAGGTAAATGAAGTACGTTCTTAAATGAGTAATTGGAATGCATAATACATTATTTCAGAATTCAAACCCGAGGCTATCTTGCAGTTGTTATTTATGCGGATCAATAATTGCCTATGTCTAGACTTTAGCTGGATACTATTCTTATATCACTTTCATGAACAGTAAAAGTCCCGATTAACATAATGAATTCAAGATCTCGTTTCAAGTTAATATTCTGTCTCCTAACCACCACATGTCTGGAAGGTTAGGCAATACTCCAATAAAGTTAAGTGCATTTCACTGCTGAAGCATCTTTAATGATTTCCGCGAAGTGATCTAGAAATCACTTCTTGTGCCAAAATATTTATCGTATTCTATCAGTTTTCTGAATCTCGAATTTCGGATAGAATGTCCGGTTTAATAAGGTAATAGTTTATCGTTTCCAAATGTATCTAAACGAAATTATTCATTTTGGTTTTATATGGTCGATCAAGCTGCCCGATCTATTTATTTTAATAGTTGTTTACCGTATATAACTTTGTGTCCAGTTTATCTGGTATGGCTGTGTAATATTCTATCGTACTTTATTCTTGAAAGCAATACAATGCTACATTAGTTTCTATACGCATCAGATGCAGCATATTCTATACATTATCGTGTTTACTTAGGAAAAATGTAACTCGTTTCGAATGGTTTTATGATTACTGTTTAGCTTACCTGGTTCAATTAAATTAGGAGTCGGTTTACCTACTATGGTGAATACAGCTCATGGGTAAGTGCTAAG
Organism: Ips typographus; assembly: GCF_016097725.1. Lineage (NCBI taxonomy): Eukaryota > Metazoa > Arthropoda > Insecta > Coleoptera > Curculionidae > Ips > Ips typographus. The sequence continues at coordinate 12,860,246 of NC_138424.1, read as the reverse complement.
GAGGTAAATTGGCCGAGTCTAATTTTGCGGTGCCATTCTCTAAATATACAATTCAGGTTTCCCTATCAGCCTAGGTGGTTCCAAAGCCAAAATTGGAAAATATTCTAGTCAAGTTTTGGGAAACAAAAAAGTGTGAAAATTTGAAATTTAAAACTCGCCTAAAGAGGAAACTGTGGAAAATATATTTAAAAGAACAACAATTACGTTACCAGAGGGTCATTTTCAGGTCGGCTTACCCTTCAGTAATCCAAATGATTACTTACAGCTAGGAGAACCTATTAACAAAGCGTACAAACGACATCTAAATCTCCAGAGAAGTTTTTCATCCAACAAAGTATTGTTGGCGGACTATAAAGCCTTTACATTAAAGTATATCCAAAACCGGTATGCGGAAGAAGTCTCCCTGACCTTTAAAAATTAACATTTACCGAAGAAGTATTTTATTCCCCATTATTGCGTAATTAATAATCCAAGTGTTTCTACAAAGTTAAGGGTGGTGCTTGATGTTAGCATGAAAACATCTTTGTGTTTTTTACTTAACGATGTGGTTTTAAAAGGCTACACAGTGCATTCGAAATTAGTGGATATTTCATGTAGATTTCGTTGTTTTAATATGTTTTGACTTGTGATATTAAAAAGATGTTTTTGCAAGTTAGAGTAAACCCAGATCACCATCATCATGTTATGTTTTGTTGTGATTCCAAATTTTTCAAAGTTAAACCGTGGTTTTTGCTTTATCGTTAAATGTCGGAGAACAACCAAACAAATTCGGCCGACAATGCGAACAAATTGGGACACGAAGACGACACTAACACAAAACGGGGTGACAAGAAATCCGTTTTTAACTTTTCTTTTCTGCGAGACATGAGAAAAAACGTTTAAGGTAGGTCGTGTAAGCAGCTCTCGTCAAAGAAACAAGTAACCGTATCGGCACATGGCTCAAAGAGTCGCGCCCATCGTACGTCGACGAAGAAGATCGAAATTGCGACGTCGCCACATATCGAGTAACCAAAACTTACGAAAAAGTCGCACTCGATAGTTGTCTTCCGAATCCAAATATTTTTTATTTCTGTTTTTGTAACCCGTATAAAAAGTTCAAAGAGAAAACAGATGATCAAAATCCGGACGTCGCACACTGGTAGGTTTTTTAAAATCAGTGGCATAAAAGAAATACTTGGAGTTTTATATATTTGGCTAAATATCATTCAAATGTCAAACCATGCTTTCAAAGAACAAGTTGGGTATGATAGAATGTCACATTCTTTTATTATTGTTTGACAGTGATCCGTCAAACTCAAATAAATTATTTTTTTCCAGTAAGTTTTTTTGGATACCTTACGAAGGTTTGGTTGTTATAATTGTAAAATGTAGTTCCAAATTAATAGTTACATTCAGTTATTATTGGTACAAGTAAGAGGATCAATATTATTAATTTGACGGTCCATAAATTATTTTTCTAGTTTAATTAGCTCTGGTGTTTCGTAAATGAACTGTAATTTTAAAAGACGACGAAAAAACGAAGCGATGAAGTTCTTACATTTTGTCAAATTACTTAATTATTTTTATTGGTTTCTGTACGACATACCAGGTGTCCAAGAGCACCCTGGACATACGAGATTAACCCTCCGTTAGTCTGTTGCCATTTTTTTCGAGTTTGGTCTGGTAGGGTCTAATGAACCCCACAAAATAAAATTGGAAGGAACCCTCGTTCATAATAAGCTTTTGAGCTTTAATTCAAATTTAAATTCCTAATAGGAACTATGCTAAACAACTATCAATATGATTAACTGGTAATAAGCAATGTTCTAGCAACCTGCAGACCGTCAAGAACTTAAATAAACCTTTTACTGACACGTGCAGACACGAAACGGTTTTAGCGGAAGCTTTAAATTGTGTTTCCATTTACTGTGCTATCTTAAACCAATAAATAACACCCGCCAATAGAAGAAAATGTTCCATAAATTTGAATACATATAATGGCAATGTATTTCTCTCGACACTTGCAATAAATACGTTTAATGCAGTATACTGCTAACTTGGTATATTTTTAAAATGTCATATCAAGAAGTGATAACGTTTTTTTTTTTGTTTCAGTAGTTGCCGACACATTTACCTGTTGCCAGAGTGCGCAATTTAACAGGTAAACTTAATGAGAAAAAAAAGTTGTTTGTGATAACATATGCACCAAAATGATGCTGATAAGTAACATGTTGATAACATTCACCAATTTGTGTTTAAGCTGGATTAACAAGCCAAACGATTTGACATGGTAATCAACTTGGTAATCTTTTGATACGCATATGTGTTACACATCATGGAAAAAAACTGAAAAATATATCAAATTTTGGTGCACAATATACAAGATGTCCTATCGACAACTAGTTTCAACTAAAAAATATCAATCCTTATACACCAAACTTGTCTATTCTCCACTTTTCACTTTCAGGACAACCTCTAATGTGTTAATCACAATATTTTAGGTGTGTAATGCAGTGTACGTGAGACTGAACTGGACTCAACCATTATGCGCTTGTCCATCGAGATACCGGAATCCATGGTCAGGATCTTTGAACTCAGACGACCTTCATACCACCGAGCTAAGCATTAATAAAAGATCGAGGGTAAGCAGGCCGTAAAGTACTTTTACAACTCCACTAAACAACCCATACGCATTTCCCGATAAGAATCCTATCCATCATTACTTGGCAGGTTGTAAAAGTTTGCAATAATTATCTGGTGCCTGTCGAATAAAAGTACTGTCATAAAAAATAGCTAAAGAGCAAACGCTGATATATACGATAATATTTTCCATGTTAATTGTAATCAGAGCCGGTTTCACTTCTGTCTTAAGCTTCTTGCACTCTTCTTCAGCCTTATCATCAATTTGTAAAAACGCTGGTAAAAACTTGTGAACCAATCAGCGAAATGAGGATATGCAGAGCACCAAGGGATTGATCCCTTCTGGCCCTTCAAAACATTAGGACTGGAAAATCGCATTACTTATGTTATCTGCAGATGTCCAGACAGCAGTACGTTAGGTTAGTATAGAAACTATACTGGGTGTCTCAGCTTGTTTGAGCAAAACAAAAAACATTTTAAAATTTGGTGTCTCCTATCAGTTCATGGGAGGATTGAATAGAAAAGTTGGTCAAGTTGCATAGTTTAAAAATGTTACTATACTAGATGGTTCAAAAAACATTTTTTGCAGAGTCGAATGTCCCACGACCAACCAACTTATGCTAGCGTGCCTGGCATACGCGTATACGGAATTATGTGCGTAGACATTAAACGTACAGGCAGACCTTTAGCAATTCGCCCCAGCAATTCGTTTATATGTGATTACCAGAAGTCTATTTAAATCTGATTGAATATTTATATCTATTTAATCACGAAATAAGATAGATAATTTTCGTCCAGTTTTCGTAGCGCAATTAGTAGTGTAGTAGTTAGTATACGACCATGCAGGGTGCATGTGTTACAAAGTGCCACGATATTGTTTTAATTAGAATGAAGTTTAAAACTCCTAATATGCTACAAAGAGATGCATTTTAGATGAGTTAATTAAACACAAAAATCTAGCAGGTATGCCAAAATCTTTTTTAGGCTTAACGTCGTTTATGTATTTTCCTCAATCAAAGTAAATCTCATTTGTAGCATACTTTGGTACGAATACACCGTAAGTCATTTAAATGGTTTAAAATCTAACCACAGCTTCTAGGACTTCATTATTAAAAAAACACTTTAAAAACATTACGCTGTATTCAACTTCAGCAATGTTAAAGCGATCTTATGATCTGTTAAGTTGATACCTCTGCTTGTGGATCACTTTCAACTTGCTGACCTAGCAAACAGTGCCGGAAAATTCACTGTGCTGTACCTAGATCGGTAGATAAATACTTTAGCCTAAAATGCAGTCAAGTAAATAGTTAAAGTTGAGTAGTAAGATAAATAAAAGTTGTAAGATAAAAGTTAAACTGTTCTTGGCCATATTTAAAATTCGTTTTTGGCAAATATACACAACAGGTAAAATAAGTCCAATCTAATGTTCACCCACGACAGTTTTAAATATGGCTAAAATGTATGGATTTTTTTTCATTTATATAAACAAAATACAAAGGCTAAAAGAATACCTAATAATGCCTAGAAAATTTACTTGGATACCAGGAAGTACTTGTATACATTATGAATATTAAAAGTATTTCTGTACCACCCAAAAACGGAAACGCAAAAAGTTACCCAAAATAGCTGGAACTACTCGGATACTAGTGGTGAAACTGGGTTCCATTAGTTGAAAATGGTGAGGTTTTGTTTTTTGTTTATCAATCCCAATCCTCTGACCGGTTTCGCCGTATTACGGCTCATCAGAGAGGCTATAGGGCTTGATAACCAAAGAACAAAACCTTCGTTCCAGTATAGTCAACTGGATGCCAGAAATGATAGTTGTGTGCAACATCTGGTGACATCTGTACTCAATTCTATGAGTTAGAAAGTACAGATGGCGTTCCAAAATCTAGGAACAGCACCATTAATGCCGCATCATTCGGTAAACACCGATCTGATTGGTTGAAAATGGTGAGGTTTTGTTTTTTGTTTATCAATCCCAATCCTCTGACCGGTTTCGCCGTATTACGGCTCATCAGAGAGGCTATAGGGCTTGATAACCAAAGAACAAAACCTTCGTTCCAGTATAGTCAACTGGATGCCAGAAATGATAGTTGTGTGCAACATCTGGTGACATCTGTACTCAATTCTATGAGTTAGAAAGTACAGATGGCGTTCCAAAATCTAGGAACAGCACCATTAATGCCGCATCATTCGGTAAACACCGATCTGATTGGTTGAAAATGGTGAGGTTTTGTTTTTTGTTTATCAATCCCAATCCTCTGACCGGTTTCGCCGTATTACGGCTCATCAGAGAGGCTATAGGGCTTGATAACCAAAGAACAAAACCTTCGTTCCAGTATAGTCAACTGGATGCCAGAAATGATAGTTGTGTGCAACATCTGGTGACATCTGTACTCAATTCTATGAGTTAGAAAGTACAGATGGCGTTCCAAAATCTAGGAACAGCACCATTAAAAAACCAATTTCATTAAAACCTTTTCCGTTAAATTGATCGACAAACATTTTTGTTATTTGCCTTCGAATAATCATTTACGTCCATTTTCAGTACAAAGTTCCCATGGTGCTGTTCCTAGATTTTGGAACGCCATCTGTACTTTCTAACTCATAGAATTGAGTACAGATGTCACCAGATGTTGCACACAACTATCATTTCTGGCATCCAGTTGACTATACTGGAACGAAGGTTTTGTTCTTTGGTTATCAAGCCCTATAGCCTCTCTGATGAGCCGTAATACGGCGAAACCGGTCAGAGGATTGGGATTGATAAACAAAAAACAAAACCTCACCATTTTCAACCAATCAGATCGGTGTTTACCGAATGATGCGGCATTAATGGTGCTGTTCCTAGATTTCGAATATTGCGACTAGCCTGACACTCCGAACAACCAATTTCATTAAAACCTTTTCCGTTAAATTGATCGACAAACATTTTTGTTATTTGCCTTCGAATAATCATTTACGTCCATTTTCAGTACAAAGTTCCCATGGTGCTGTTCCTAGATTTTGGAACGCCATCTGTACTTTCTAACTCATAGAATTGAGTACAGATGTCACCAGATGTTGCACACAACTATCATTTCTGGCATCCAGTTGACTATACTGGAACGAAGGTTTTGTTCTTTGGTTATCAAGCCCTATAGCCTCTCTGATGAGCCGTAATACGGCGAAACCGGTCAGAGGATTGGGATTGATAAACAAAAAACAAAACCTCACCATTTTCAACCAATCAGATCGGTGTTTACCGAATGATGCGGCATTAATGGTGCTGTTCCTAGATTTTGGAACGCCATCTGTACTTTCTAACTCATAGAATTGAGTACAGATGTCACCAGATGTTGCACACAACTATCATTTCTGGCATCCAGTTGACTATACTGGAACGAAGGTTTTGTTCTTTGGTTATCAAGCCCTATAGCCTCTCTGATGAGCCGTAATACGGCGAAACCGGTCAGAGGATTGGGATTGATAAACAAAAAACAAAACCTCACCATTTTCAACCAATCAGATCGGTGTTTACCGAATGATGCGGCATTAATGGTGCTGTTCCTAGATTTTGGAACGCCATCTGTACTTTCTAACTCATAGAATTGAGTACAGATGTCACCAGATGTTGCACACAACTATCATTTCTGGCATCCAGTTGACTATACTGGAACGAAGGTTTTGTTCTTTGGTTATCAAGCCCTATAGCCTCTCTGATGAGCCGTAATACGGCGAAACCGGTCAGAGGATTGGGATTGATAAACAAAAAACAAAACCTCACCATTTTCAACCAATCAGATCGGTGTTTACCGAATGATGCGGCATTAATGGTGCTGTTCCTAGATTTTGGAACGCCATCTGTACTTTCTAACTCATAGAATTGAGTACAGATGTCACCAGATGTTGCACACAACTATCATTTCTGGCATCCAGTTGACTATACTGGAACGAAGGTTTTGTTCTTTGGTTATCAAGCCCTATAGCCTCTCTGATGAGCCGTAATACGGCGAAACCGGTCAGAGGATTGGGATTGATAAACAAAAAACAAAACCTCACCATTTTCAACCAATCAGATCGGTGTTTACCGAATGATGCGGCATTAATGGTGCTGTTCCTAGATTTTGGAACGCCATCTGTACTTTCTAACTCATAGAATTGAGTACAGATGTCACCAGATGTTGCACACAACTATGGGTTCCATTAGTCGCACTTCTGTAGCCAGGAAAGCATCGTTAAAAAGTATTGTAAGCAGCTCCTTCTTCAGCAGCAATCAACTGGGGGCTAACTCCTCCAAACATAGATTTCCAACCCATTCTAAATTGTCGACTATCACAGCGCAGTTTGTCAGAGGTTCGCTACATATGGGTCCAGCCTTTAGGAAAGTTTGGAAAGCATTTCGAAACTGCTGATCCAATAAGCAACTTCGGTGCGTCATGTTCAGTTCCAGAAATATTTTGGGAATAATTATTTGTATTGTTGAGAAGCAAGTTGGGGCCATCCGAACATTTTACCCACGCTCCAGATTTTATCGTAAAGGGTTGCCCATCCGGTTCCTACGTCCTCACAAGCCGTCTTAAGTTGAGATTTTAGCTGTTCTATAGCTTTATTTGTCCGTTGGCTTTTAAACACTTTTGGTTTCGGGGGTGGTGCTTTAGTTACCATGTTAAGTAAACAATAACGTTTCATTAAATCAATAAAGCCATATTGTTCATATTCTTCAATGGTAGTAAGCAATTCGTGGTTCTTACTGATTATTTCTGCCAGTGGTGAAGGTAATGAAACCACTTTTACAGACATGACGATTTGTTCGGTTTGGAGGCGTTTATCTTTCATATACTCAAAACATTTATTAAGAACTGTTTCTCTTAATGCGATCATAGGTGGTGACACATTGAATTTAACTTTGGCAAATTTCATTTTTAGATCTTTGATACACTTTTCTAAGTGAACATCTCCAGCTGTAAGAAGAATTAAATCACCCGTTTCCTGAATCATTACTTGTATGCCGGAGTCCGTCTGGCTTAACCCTTTTTTAGGCCATGGCGTAAAACTGGTAGATCTTTTGGATCAACTGGTTCAATTGCATAGCGCACAACGGGGAGCAGAATCTGCTGCTCAACCAACGGCACTTGGTTAATTGATTGAAAATTTAATTGAGTAGATAATGTCGCGGTTCGATTTACGCCAGTGAGGACGCCGTCAATACCACAATTTTTTCCAGCAGGCACCCAATCCGTCTCAATCATGTCCTTTCTAACCAAAATATATAGTTTTTTTTATTGTAAATGTGCTGACACTTCTATTAGTTGCAACAAAAGCATCAGGATTTTCTGCTAGTTTTGATTCTTCTGGCAAATAGTCCTTCGTCAAAGCATATACTTGTTGTCCTATTCGTAACGATCCGACAAGCACCCTTGTCATACCGATAATCACTAGTTCATCTTCAATTAATTTAATCTTATCTTCATCGGTCGTAGATAACGAGGAACATTCTTGGTCAGTTGTTGATTGTTCCGTCGGCTTAGCGCGATGCGCCGATGAAACTATCGGTCTAGTTCTACGCATCTGATGACTGACGTTTATAATATATATAATAATTAATATACGACGTTAATAAAAGCCTCCTTTTCTAAAGACAGCTTATCAACCGAAAATAGCTTTGAAACGTAGCAATAGGTTGGACAGGCTATATCTAATCGTTTCAGGTAGGGCATAAAGGTCTCTCTACACATGAATTCAAGTAGGTGAATTTATCTCTTTTGGTGAGGGAATTACATTTAATGTTTGAAGAAATACTTTTTTAGCAAGAGGACTCCAAGTAGACAGAAGTAATTTCATTTGTTGCCTGCCATTGGTCGTAAACAGCATTTCTCGCGTTGGATTCGTTATTTTTAGTGTCTTTGAGATTTTAGGTAGATCGGTTTTATCCATCTTGATAGGAACCGTCTGATAGACTTGTAGAATACTACGAAGACAAAACTGTGAAAATATGTTTGTCTTTTGTTTTGTCACGGCTCCAGACTTGACGTTGCCTTGAGAGTCCACCCAAAAATCAAAATTTCACATTTTCTTGACTTAAGGGTCTCTACTGTCTCATTTTTCACTTTATCTATTATCATGCGGCAAATGTCTTTGGTTGTAAAACCCCATCCATCACATACACTGCCAAAAATAATATTGCCTGTGTCTGGACTGAACAGCAACCCTGAAATTTAGTAAGTGAATATTACTTGTGATTCCAGTAGCTTTAATTAATGGCAGAAGAGAAAACTTGACAAACAATATTTTAAGTTAGGACTAACCGTAATTTACATTTTAATGTAGTGCCATTAAAATACAAGAATGTATTGAAATACAGCGTGATGTAAACTTTTTTTAATAGATAAAAACTTATCAAAGTATCATTTAACATATACCAGGTGTCCAAGAGCACCCTGGACATAGGAGATCAACATGGGAAAACGGTTTTGATTTTTTTGCGCCTGTACGGTTCATTTAATGGAAAAACGCTTTAGATAAAAGTTGTAGAGCACATTTTTGGCTATCAACTTGTATTTTTTTTCAATACCGTAGATTTGACCACGCAAAACGGATCTAAAATTCGGAAATTTTAAAACTCGCGCCAAGCGGTCGTTATATCCGGCAGTGCTACCAAACTTTCAAAACAAGTTTATTTTTTTATAAAATAAATCGTGATAACAATACTTTATCAGTAGCCACAGCCCAAAAATCTGGTAAGTTACATTTATAACCTCATTTAATGTCTCTACTCAACTTATTTACTTTGTAGCAAAACTCTTTAAGAAAACAGTGGTTTTGCTTGCAAATATTTAATGAGGATGACCGAATCAGCTATCTCAAGCCTCTTCATAACACTACCAAACGATTTAAAGTGGACAATGAAGCCAGATCCTTGAAGATAAGTTTCCTACTGTATAGGGACAACAACAAAGGGGCCAAATACTTCCTTCAAAAGTGATGTGATTTAGCTTCAATGTGCTTAACTTCATGGACTATCATCACCGAGGGGTTTCATCAGTGTTTCAACTAAAACTTAAAATGATTCAGTGTTGATATCTGACTTAAATCTCAAAATTTGATCTGACTGAAACGTGAAGAATGTTAAACTGGCTATAAAACCTCTTAGAAACCCCTTCTAGGAATATAATATGGACTTACACAGTCAAATTATCAGTCAGGTGACAAAAGTTTTTTTATAAGGGAAGATATTATCGAAAAACCACCTTTTCAATTGAGCTATATAAATGAGCTGTTCTATTCTAGGTTTATTAACATTATAATCGTCTTATTTTTTCCACACACTCAATTGTTCCAAATAAAGCTTTGTACACTGAATGTTTGTATTAATTATTTATTCACAGTTCAAGGTACAGTATACATTTTCTTCAAGCCAAAAGCTTCAGTACAATAGGTGGCAAAGAAAACTGGTCTTACCACATAAACAGTGATTGTTCCACAGATTGAGTGTGAGTGGGTGAACCTTTTACCATACAAGCTATGCTAAAAACAACTTTGTCTTAGTAACCTAATTTTTGTTTGGATAATAGTGTAATAGAGTTCCAAATTAGCAAAGGTAGGTAAAATGTAGTGATTGAAAGTCTCTAAAGAGAAACAACTTGCTTCTAATTTAATAAACCATTTCACAGGACATACCTTTACCAATCAAATGTGAACTCGAGTTTTGGTTAATTTATTTTTGGTTAGGAGATGTTTTACAAGTATCCTTGTAGGTGAATGATGTTCAAGTTAACTAATAGAGCTAACTAACTAACTAAATATCAGTACTTACCTTACCCTGTAGAACAAAGTAAAAATCATTGAAAATCAGTTATAAAAAATGCCTTTTTATTAACATCATACAATAAAAAAACACTTAAACACTATGGTGTGTTGACAACACTACAAAACAGAAGGATACAATAAAACTAGCGTCACATAGGACACTAAATTGCATCACTTTTGAGGGAAGTATTTGCCCTCTTTTGTGGTCCCTGTATAGTAAAGCAACTTATCTTCAAACATCTGCAGGACTTTGTAGTCGATATCACTTTAAATCGTTTAAAGGGTTATGAAGACGCTTGAGATAACTGAATCGGTCATCCTCATTGAATATTTGCAAGCAAAACCAGTGTTTTCTTAAAGAGTTTTGCTACAAAGTAATTAAGTTGAGTAGACATTGAATGAGGTTATAAATGCAACTTACCAGATTTTTGGACTGTGGCTAATGATAAAGTGTTTTTATCACGATTTATTTTTATTTTTTTTGCATTATGTGGGTAGTAACTCAAAATTATTACTAAATAAACTTGTTTTGAATGTTTTGATTACAGAATGACTGACGGCGATTTGTTATGATTTTGAAAGGTTGGTAGCACGGCCGGATATTAACTTTCCTTAACGACCGCTTGGCGCGAGATTTAAAATTTCCGAATTTTAAATCCGTTTTCCGTCTTAATGGTCAAATCTACGGTATTGAAAAAATTACTAGTTGATAGCCGAAAATGTGCTCTACAACTTTTATCTAAAGCGTTTTTTCATTAAATGAACCGTACAGGCGCAAAAAAATCAAAACCGTGTTTTTCCCATGTTGATCTCCTATGTCGACGGTGCTCTTTGACACCTGGTGTATGTTAAATAATACTTTGATAAGTTTTTATCTATTAAAAAAAGTTTACATCATGCTGTATATCAATACATTCTTGTATTTTAATGGCAGTAAATTAAAATAAACTACTATTTTACTTAAATAATATGACGGTTAGTCCTAACTTAAAATATTGTTTGTCAGGTTTTCTCTTCTGCCATTAATTAAAGCTACTGGAATCACAAGTAATATTCACTTACTAAATTTCAGGGTTGCTGTTCAGTCCAGACACAGGCAATGTTATTTATGCCAGTGCATGTGATGGATGGCGTTTTACAACCAAAGACATTTGCCGCATGATAATAAATAAAGTGAAAAATGAGACAGTAGAGACCCTTAAGTGAAGAAAATGTGGAATTTTGATTTTTGGGTGGACTCTCAAGGCAACGTCAAGTCTGGAGCCGTGACAAAACAAAAGACAAACATACTTTCACAGTTTTGTCTTCGCAGTATTCTACAAGTCTATAAGACGGTTCCTATCAAGATGGATAAAACCGATCTACCTAAAATCTTAAAGACACTAAAAATAACGAATCCAACGCGAGAAATGCTGTTTACGACCAATGGCAGGCAACAAATGAAATTAATTCTGTCTACTTGGATTCCTCTTGCTAAAAAAGTATTTCTTCAAACATTAAATGTAATTCCGTCACCTAAAGAGATAAATTCACCTACTTGAATTCATGTGTAGAGAGACCTTTATTCCCTACCTGAAACGATTAGATATAGACTGTCCAACCTTTCAAAGCTATTTTCGGTTGATAAGCTGTCTTTAGAAAAGGAGGCTTTTATTAACGTCGTATATTAATTTATATATATATTATAAACGTCAGTCATCAGATGCGTAGAACTAGACCGATAGTTTCATCGGCGCATCGCGATAAGCCGACGGAACAATCAACAACTGACCAAGAATGTTCCTCGTCATCTACGACCGATGAAGATAAGATTAAATTAATTGAAGATGAACTAGTGATTATTGGTATGACAAGTATATGCTTTGACGAAGGACTATTTGCCAGAAGAATCAAAACTAGCAGAAAATCCTGATACTTTTGTTGCAACTAATAGAAGTGTCAACGGACAAATAAAGCTATAGAACAGCTAAAATCTCAACTTAAGACGGCTTGTGAGGACGTAGGAACCGGATGGGCAACCCTTTACGATAAAATCTGGAACGTGGGTAAAATGTTCGGATGGCCCCAACTTGCTTATCAACAATACAAATAATTATTCCCAAAATATTTCTGGAACTGAACATGACGCACCGATGTTGCTTATTAGATCAGCACTTTCGAAATGCTTTCCAAACTTTCCTAAAGGCTGGACCCATATGTAGCGAACCCGTGACAAACTGCGCTGTGATAGTCGACAATTTAAAATTGGTTGGAAATCTATGTTTGAAGGAGTTTAGCCCCCAGTTGATTTCTGCTGAAGAAGGAGCTGCTTACAATACTTTTTAACGATGCTTTCCTAGCTACAGAAGTGCGACTAATGGAACCCATTTTCACCACCAGTATCCTGGTAGTTCCAGCTATTTTGGGTTTCCTTTTTTGTATATTGGGTTTTTGGGTGGTACAGAACAACTTTTAATATTCTTCTAATGGTTTATTGATTTACTGCGTGCCTAATATATACAAGTACTTCCTGGTATCCAATTAAGTTCTCTATGCATTATTAGGTATTCCTTTAGCCTTTGTATTTTGTTTATATGGATGAAAAAAAATCCCTAAATTTTAGCCATATTTAAAACTGTCGTGGGTGAACATAAATTTAGATGAACTTATTTACCTGAATACAGGGTAATGTTTTTAAAGTTTTTTTTAATAATGAAGTCTTAGAAGCTGTGGTTAGATTTTAAACCATCTAAATGACTTACGGTGTATTCGTAACAAAATATGCTACAATTGAGATTTATTTTGATTGAGGAGAATACATAAAAGACGTTAAGCCTAAGAAAGATTTTAGCATACCTGCTAGATTTTTTGTTTTCAATTAACTCTTCTAAAATGCATCTTTTTGTAGCATATTAGGAGTTTTAAATTTCATTCTAATTAAAACAATATCGTGGCACTTTATAACACATGCACCCTGCATGCTCGTATACTAACTACTATTCTACTAATAGCGCTGTGAAAACTGGACGAAAATTATCTTAAACGAACTTAATAAATAGCTTTCGTGATTAGATATAAATATTCAATCAGATTTAGATAGACTTCTTGTAATCACATATAAACTAATTGCTTTAGCATATACTGAATTCGATTAATCCCATAATGCTGATTCTGCAAGTTCTCGGGCTTTTTGCCATGGGAATGGGGGAAGGTCCAAACTCCGTGTAGTCCTCAAAGGTCTGCCTCTACGTTTAATGTCTACGCACATCATTCCGTATACGCGTATGCCAGGTACGCTAGCATAAGTTGGTTGGTCGTGGAACTTTGGACCCTTCTGCAAAAAATGTTTTTTGAACCATCTAGTATACTCTAATTTTTAAACTATGCAACTTGACTAACTTTTCTATTCAAGCCTCCCATGAACTGATATGAGACACCAAATCTTAAACTGTTTTTTTTTGTTTTGCTCATACAACCTGGGACACCCAGTATAGTTTCTAGTTTGTCTACTAACCTAACGTACTGCTGTCTGGACATCTGCAGATAACTAAGTAATGCGATTTTCCAGTCCTAATATTTTAAAGGGCCAGAAGGGAACAATCCCTTGGTGCTCTGCATATCCTCATTTCGCTGGTTGGTTAACAAGTTTTTACCAGCGTTATAGCCTTCTAAAAAGTAAATATTTATTACATAATAAATCTATAAAAATTCAAAGAATCAACTTTGTGGGGTTGTTGGGAAATGTATTCAACAATTTCTGCCATAATTTAAGAAATGTAGGAAATGCTTTCTGCACAGTCTTCATCATTCTTTTGTTTTGTTGTTTCTGGCCTTATGTTGCACCTTGTACAAAAATGGATTTTTCAAGTTCATCATATTTAGTGATTGGTTTCTTTTTTCCACTTTTTGTATGTTGGTTGTATGTATGTTGGTTTCTGCATAAACCCTCAAGGTAAATGAAGTACGTTCTTAAATGAGTAATTGGAATGCATAATACATTATTTCAGAATTCAAACCCGAGGCTATCTTGCAATTGTTATTTATGCGGATCAATAATTGCCTATGTCTAGACTTTAGCTGGATACTATTCTAAGGGTTTTCACGTAATTTAGTAAAAAACCAATATTTTTACAAATTTTTGACGCCCTCTACCGGCTAAACGAGACAATTTTGGATATAACTAAGTCGGCTTAGATCGACATATTTTGACGTCAGGAGTCTGTCGTCAAACGTTGTACACGTATTTTCCGGACACCCTGTATAAAAAACAGTGTTCGTTCTTTGTTTCTGTCGATAAAACTACGGCAGTATTAACGCAGACATTACTGTTTAATCGACGATGCTCCTAGAGTGATATGGAACAAAGATGCAAGATTTCCGCTCCGAAATTCGAGCAATTTTTTAGTCCTATCTTTTAACCCAAATTACGACTTTAATTTTTATCTTATTTGCGTGATTTTTTTTTTATTAAATAGCTAAAGGTTTAGGGAATGTGCGAAAGTTATTTTTGTCACCAAAAAAGTTTTGCAGGTAGGAAAAACAGTGACTTGAAAATTATGGTAATTTTAGCATTTTGTTAAAATGCTTCTAAATATTTTAATTGACGTACTATTAAAATTATATTGACTTTCGCACATTCTAGCAAGTGTCTTCTTTCATATGCCGTTTAAAAAACAGCAATAATTAGCCTAGTTTTTTTTTAATTTGGGTTAAAAGATTGTCATAAAATGCATTGAATCTCCCATAAGACGTTTTGCTTTACCGATGCCCTTAAGTGCATTTCACTGCTGAAGCATCTTAATGATTTCCGCGAAGTGATCTAGAAATCACTTCTTGTGCCAAAATATTTATCGTATTCTATCAGTTTTCTGAATCTCGAATTTCGGATAGAATGTCCGGTTTAATAAGGTAATAGTTTATCGTTTCCAAATGTATCTAAACGAAATTATTCATTTTGGTTTTATATGGTCGATCAAGCTGCCCGATCTATTTATTTTAATAGTTGTTTACCGTATATAACTTTGTGTCCAGTTTATCTGGTATGGCTGTGTAATATTCTATCGTACTTTATTCTTGAAAGCAATACAATGCTACATTAGTTTCTATACGCATCAGATGCAGCATATTATATACATTATCGTGTTTACTTAGGAAAAATGTAACTGGTTTCGAATGGTTTTATGATTACTGTTTAGCTTACCTGGTTCAATTAAATTAGGAGTCGGTTTACCTACTATGGTGAATACAGCTCATGGGTAAGTGCTAAGGAGGTAAATTGGCCGAGTCTAATTTTGCGGTGCCATTCTCTAAATATACAATTCAGGTTTCCCTATCAGCCTAGGTGGTTCCAAAGCCAAAATTGGAAAATATTCTAGTCAAGTTTTGGGAAACAAAAAAGTGTGAAAATTTGAAATTTAAAACTCGCCTAAAGAGGAAACTGTGGAAAATATATTTAAAAGAACAACAATTACGTTACCATAGGGTCATTTTCAGGTTGGCTTACCCTTCAGTAATCCAAATGATTACTTACAGCTAGGAGAATCTTTTAACAAAGCGTACAAACGACATCTAAATCTCCAGAGAAGTTTTTCATCCAACAAAGTATTGTTGGCGGACTATAAAGCCTTTACATTAAAGTATATCCAAAACCGGTATGCCTCCCTGACCTTTAAAAATTAACATTTACCGAAGAAGTATTTTATTCCCCATTATTGCGTAATTAATAATCCAAGTGTTTCTACAAAATTAAGGGTGGTGCTTGATGTTAGCATGAAAACATCTTTGTGTTTTTTACTTAACGATGTGGTTTTAAAAGGCTACACAGTGCATTCGAAATTAGTGGATATTTCATGTAGATTTCGTTGTTTTAATATGTTTTGACTTGTGATATTAAAAAGATGTTTTTGCAAGTTAGAGTAAACCCAGATCACCATCATCATGTTATGTTTGGTTGTGATTCCAAATTTTTCAAAGTTAAACCGAGGTTTTTGCTTTATCTTTAAATGTCGGAGAACAACCAAACAAATTCTGCCGACAATGCGAACAAATTGGGACACGAAGACGACACTAACACAAAACGGGGGTGACAAAAAATCCGTTTTTTAACTTTTCTTTTCTTTTCATCGCCCATCGTACGTCGACGAAGATGATCGAAATTGCGACGTCGCCGCATATCAAGTAACCAAAACTTACGAAAAAGTCGCACTCGATAGTTGTCTTCCGAATCCAAATATTTTTATTTCTGTTTTTGTAACCCGTATAAAAAGTTCAAAGAGAAAACAGATGATCAAAATCCGGACGTCGCACACTGGTAGGTTTTTTAAAATCAGTGGCATAAAAGAAATACTTGGAGTTTTATATATTTGGGTAAATATCATTCAAATGTCTAACAATGCTTTCAAAGAACAAGTTGGGTATGATAGAATGTCACATTCTTTTATTATTGTTTGACAGTGATCCGTCAAACTCAAATACATTATTTTTTTCCAGTAAGTTTTTTTGGATACCTTACGAAGGTTTTGTTCCAAAAATGTAGTTCCAAATTAACAGTTACATTCAGTTATTATTGGTACAAGTAAGAGGAACAATATTATTAATTTGACGGTCCATAAATTATTTTTCTAGTTTAATTAGCTCTGGTGTTTCGTAAATTAACTGTAATTTTAAAAGACGACAAAAACGAAGCGATGAAGTTCTTACATTTTGTCAAATTACTTAATTATTTTTATTGGTTTCTGTACGACATACCAGGTGTCCAAGAGCACCCTGGACATACGAGATTAACCCTCCGTTAGTCTGTTGTCATTTTTTTCGAGTTTGGTCTGGTAGGGTCTAATGAACCTCACAAAATAAAATTGGAAGGAACCCTCGTTCATAATAAGCTTTTGAGCTTTAATTCAAATTTAAATTCCTAATAGTAACTATGCTAAACAGCTATCAATATGATTAACTTGTAATAAGCAATGTTCTAGCAACCTGCAGACCGTCAAGAACTTAAATAAATCTTTTACTGACACGTGCAGACACGAAACGGTTTTAGCGGAAGCATTAAATTGTGTTTCCATTTACTGTGCTATCTTAAACCAATAAATAACACCCGCCAATAGAAGAAAATGTTCCATAAATTTGAATACATATAATGGCAATGTATTTCTCTCGACACCTGCAATAAATACGTTTAATGCAGTATACTGCTAACTTGGTATATTTTTAAAATGTCATATCAAGAAGTGATAACGTTTTTTTTTTTTTGTTTCAGAATTTGCTGCCCCTGCCTGTTGGAACTGGTGCTGCTTTAGTAAAACCCACCAAGTACCACTATAATACACACAACCAACACATTTACCTGTTGCCAGAGTGCGGAATTCAACAGGTAAACTTAATGAGAAAAAAAAAGTTGTTTGTGATAACATATGCACCAAAATGATGCTGATAAGTAACATGTTGATAACATTCACCAATTTGTGTTTAAGCTGGATTAACAAGCCAAATGATTTGACATGGTAATCAACTTAATAATCTTTTGATACGCATATGTGTTACACATCATGGAAAAAAACTGAAAAATATATCAAATTTTGGTGCACAATATACAAGATAGAAGTCCTATCGACAACTAGTTTCAACTAAAAAAGATCAAAAGGGACATTTTTCTGTCCTACAGAGTTATGTCAACAAATCCACATATTTAAATTTTGACATATTCCTTATACACCAAACTTGTCTATTCTCACTTTTCACTTTCAGGACAACCTCTAATGTGTTAATCACAATATTTGAGGTGTGCAATGCAGTGTACGTGAGTCTGAACTGGACTCAACCATTATGCGCTTGTCCATCGAGATACCGGAATCCATGGTCAGCATCTTTGAACTCAGACGACCTTCATACCACCGAGCTAAGCATTAATAAAAGATCGAGGGTAAGCAGGCCGTAAAGTACTTTTACAACTCCACTAAACAACCCATACGCATTTCCCGATAAGAATCCTATCCAACATTACTTGGCAGGTTGTAAAAGTATGCAATTATCTGGTGCCTGTCGAATAAAAGTACTGTCATAAAAAAGAGCAAACGATGATATATACGATAATATTATTCCATGTTAATTGTAAAGCTCAATCAGAGCCGGTTTCACTTCTGTCTTAAGCTTCTTGCACTCTTCTTCAGCCTCATCATCAATTTGTATAGTTAGAGAGTTAGATAAGTTAACCGACGTGTTGTATTAAAAAATCATCTTTAGAGTACTCTCTAAAAGTAAAATTAAGAATGGCACAAGAAGTGATTTCTAGACCACTACGCAAAAATCATTAAAGATGCAGTGAAATGCACTTAACTTTATTGGAGTATTGCGTAACCTTCAGGACATGTGGTGGTTAGGAGACATAATATTAAATTGAAACGAGATCTTGAATTCATTATGTTAATCGGGACTTTTACTGTTCATGAAGGTGATATAAGAATAGTATCCAACTAAAGTCTATACATAGGCAATTATTGAAAAAACTGATATAAAAAATTCAAATTCTACAACTTCGATTAAAATTGTATCATCTGCATAAATAACAATTGCAAGATAGCCTCGGGCTTGAATCTGAAATAATGTATTATGCATTCCAATTACTCATTTAAGACCGTACTCCATTTACCTTCAGGGTTTATGCAGAAACCAACATACAGTGCGTTTTTTTTAACGCGCAACATAGGATTTTACGTGTTAAATTTTTAAGCCCATGTTAGACCATTTTATTTTGGAACTGCAAGTCTATAACTTGACTGGTGTGTCTTTAGTACCCTGAAGCTTAAGTAAGTCTACCAATTTGGTCTAAAAAGTGATTAAAAACTGGAAAAAAATCATTTTTTTTTTGAAAAGATTTTATCGTTCCATACTCCCTGTATGCATTGTTGTTCCTTGTTGTTTTTATACTGGCAGGGCAGGTAGCAGGTAAAGTGACATATTTTGACTGTATCACGACCCGACATCTTTTGAACGTCAAAAGGGCATTTTATGATTGTTTGGAATACTGTTTGGCTTGAAACGGAGGTCACTTTGAACAATTCACCTATAAAAATACTTCTTTTGTTCTTAACTTTCTTGATATAAAGTTAATGACCACCCTGTTTTACTTTCTACGCCAAATTTTACCTGCTACCTGCCGTGCCAGTATCAAAAACAACAAAGAACAACAATGCATACAGGGAGTATGAAACGATAAAACCTTTTCGAAAAAGATGATTTTTTGCAAGCTTTTTAACACTTTTTAGGCCGAATTGGTAAACTTACTTAAGCTTCAGGGTACGAAACAGCCATTCGTCAAGTTTTATACTTGTAGTTCCAAAATAACATGGTCTAACATGTGCTTAAAAATTTAACACGTGAAATCCTATGTTGCGCGTTAAAAAAAACGCACTGTACATACAACCAAGCGTTTTTTGGAAAAGTGGAAAAAAGAAACCAATCACTAACTTTGATGAACTTGAAAAATCCATTTTTGTTCAAGGTGCAACATAAGGCCAGAAACCACAAAACAATGGTGAAGACTGTGTTATTATGGCAGAAATTGTTGAATACATTTCCGGACATCCCCACAAAGTTGATTCTTTATAGATTTTTTAGAATTTTTATAGATTTATTATGTAATAAATATTTACTTTTTAGAAGGTTATAACGCTGGTAAAAACGTGTGAACCAATCAGCGAAATGAGGATATGCAGAGCACCAAGGGATTGGTCCCTTCTGGCCCTTCAAAACATTAGGACTGGAAAATCGCATTACTTATGTTATCTGCAGATGTCCAGACAGCTGTACGTTAGGTTAGTATAGAAACTAGAAACTATACTGGGTGTCTCAGCTTGATTGAGCAAAACAAAAAACATTTTAAAATTTGGTGTCTCCTATCAGTTCATGGGAGGATTGAATAGAAAAGTTGGTCAAGTTGCATAGTTTAAAAATGTTACTATACTAGATGGTTCAAAAACATTTTTTGCAGAGTCGAATGTCCCACGACCAACCAACTTATGCTAGCGTGCCTGGCATACGCGTATACGGAATTATGTGCGTAGACATTAACGTACAGGCAGACCTTTAGCAATTCGCACCAGCAATTCGTTTATATGTGATTACCAGAAGTCTATTTAAATCTGATTGAATATTTATATCTATTTAATCACGAAATAAGATAGATAATTTTCGTCCAGTTTTCGTAGCGCAATTAGTAGTGTAGTAGTTAGTATACGACCATGCAGGGTGCATGTGTTACAAAGTGCCACGATATTGTTTTAATTAGAATGAAGTTTAAAACTCCTAATATGCTAAAAAGAGATGCATTTTAGATGAGTTAATTAAACACAAAAAATCTAGCAGGTATGCCAAAATCTTTTTTAGGCTTAACGTCGTTTATGTATTTTCCTCAATCAAAGTAAATCTCAATTGTAGCATACTTTGGTACGAATACACCGTAGGTCATTTAAATGGTTTTAAAATCTAACCACAGCTTCTAGGACTTCATTATTAAAAAAACACTTTAAAACATTACGCTGTATTCAACTTCAGCAATGTTAAAGCGATCTTATGATCTGTTAAGTTGATACCTCTGCTTGTGGATCACTTTCAACTTGCTGACCTAGCAAACGGTGCCGGAAAATTCACTGTGCTGTACCTAGATCGGTAGATAAATACTTTAGCCTAAAATGCAGTCAAGTAAATAGTTAAAGTTGAGTAGTAAGATAAATAAAAGTTGTAAGATAAAAGTTAAACTGTTCTTGGCCATATTTAAAATTCGTTTTTGGCAAATATACACAACAGGTAAAATAAGTCCAATCTAATGTTCACCCACGACAGTTTTAAATATGGCTAAAATGTATGGATTTTTTTTCATTTATATAAACAAAATACAAAGGCTAAAAGAATACCTAATAATGCCTAGAAAATTTACTTGGATACCAGGAAGTATGTAGTATGTATACATTATGAATATTAAAAGTATTTCTGTACCACCCAAAAACGGAAACGCAAAAAGATACCCAAAATAGCTGGAACTACTCGGATACTAGTGGTGAAACTGGGTTCCATTAGTCACACTTCTGTAGCCAGGAAAGCATCGTTATCCAGATTTTATCGTAAAGGGTTGCCCATCCGGTTCCTACGTCCTCACAAGCCGTCTTAAGTTGAGATTTTAGCTGTTCTATAGCTTTATTTGTCCGTTGGCTTTTAAACACTTTTGGTTTCGGGGGTGGTGCTTTAGTTACCATAAAACCATATTGTTCATATTCTTCAATGGTAGTAAGCAATTCGTGGTTCTTACTGATTATTTCTGCCAGTGGTGAAGGTAATGAAACCACTTTTACAGACATGACGATTTGTTCGGTTTGGAGGCGTTTATCTTTCATATACTCAAAACATTTATTAAGAACTGTTTCTCTTAATGCGATCATAGGTGGTGACACATTGAATTTAACTTTGGCAAATTTCATTTTTAGATCTTTGATACACTTTTCTAAGTGAACATCTCCAGCTGTAAGAAGAATTAATTCACCCGTTTCCTGAATCATTACTTGTATGCCGGAGTCCGTCTGGCTTAACCCTTTTTTTAGGCCATGGCGTAAAACTGGTAGATGTTTTGGATCAACTGGTTCAATTGCATAGCGCACAACGGGGAGCAGAATCTGCTGCTCAACCAACGGCACTACATTTAATTGAGTAGATAATGTCGCGTTTCGATTTACGCCAGTGAGGACGCCGTCAATACCACAATTTTTTTCCAGCAGGACCCAATCCGTCTCAATCATGTCCTTTCTAACCAAATATATAGTTTTTTTTATTGTAAATGTGCTGACACTTCTATTAGTTGCAACAAAAGCATCAGGATTTTCTGCTAGTTTTGATTCTTCTGGCAAATAGTCCTCTCGTCAAAGCATATACTTGTCCTATTCGTAACGATCCGACAAGCAACCCTTGTCATACCGATAATCACATAGTTCATCTTCAATTAATTTAATCTTATCTTCATCGGTCGTAGATGACGAGGAACATTCTTGGTCAGTTGTTGATTGTTCCCTCGGGTTAGCGCGATGCGCCGATGAAACTATCGGTCTAGTTCTAACGCATCTGATGACTGACGTTTATAATATATATAATAATTAATATACGACGTTAATAAAAGCCTCCTTTTCTAAAGACAGCGTATCAACCGAAAATAGCTTTTGAAACGTAGCAATAGGTTGGACAGGCTATATCTAATCGTTTCAGGTAGGGCATAAAGGTCTCTCTACACATGAATTCAAGTAGGTGAATTTATCTCTTTAGGTGAGGGAATTACATTTAATTTTTTGTGTAGTTGGTTGGTAGTAGCCTCTGTAAGGTATTTTTTCTTAAGTGGTAATGGTTGGATTAGGCCAGAAAAAAAGCAGACGTTTATTGTCTACCACGAGTCGACGTTTTCGACCACTGTTGGTGGTCATCCTCAGGAATCTAAAATTTTATTATTCCTGTTTACATAGTGGTTACACTGAGGGTGTAGAATACATATCACAATTTAGCTCACAAAAATTAGCTTAATACATGAACTGACCTCAATTTATATGATTGTTATAACACATATACATAATAAAACATAAATAAAAACACTTAATTATAATATAATTAAAGGACAAGCCTAAATCATGTAGATTTAGTACAAAAACAAAGAAAGGAACAACCAGGGACAGGCAACACCCAAAAACTTACGTGTAGTTTAAAACGCCTTAGTAAGGGTCTTCAAAATGTAGGACACATGTAACTCCATCATTGCACACATTTATAAATGAACTATTTGTTCTAGATTCAATTCTGTACTATTTATTTTGTTTTACAGTAATCAGCGTGCTTGCAATGTGTAGTGGGATTCACTTCTTGTACGCTCTGAACACAATTTAACTCGGTTATTTCGATGTTTCTTCGAGTCTAACTGCCTATTTATCATCTCAGCATGCCGGATTTTTGCATGTCAATGGAATGTGTTTATTTACTCCTTCATAGCTGTAAACTTAGATTAAGGGGGATGTCGACATTGATTGGAATCATTGTTTTATGTTTGAGAATATATTAAAATAGCAAGAATGTAAACCTTCAATATCTTCTTTTTTATTAACATGATGTCTCTCCTTTTTTATAGCAATCATTTCATGTATCAATCTCTTTTTTAAATTTTTTTGTTTTCCAATAATCTTGTGTTTGTAAAATCAAATGTATGAGTGAGCGTTTCTGAGTGTTCTGCCAAAGCGGTCTTTTGTTTTGCTGTAAGAGGTTTTGAGGTCGCACACTTCTTTGATGTTCCAATAACCGTGTTCGCAATACCGACCTGTTTGGCCAATGTAAGCAACAGTTACAATTTGACACGGAATTTTATAAATCACATTACTTTGATAATCTATTGGTGTTTTAGTTTTAAGATGTGTAAAATATTTTTTTAACGTATTTTCAGGTTTGTACGCGATTTTACAGTGTCTGCTTCAAGCAACCTAGAAACAGTTTAGTTTAGGCTGTAGTTTATGATTTAGGCTTGTCCTTTAATATATTATAATTAAGTGTTTTTATTTATGTTTATATGTATATGTGTTATACAATCATATAAATTGAGTCAGTTCATGTATTAAGCTAATTGTTGTGAGCTAAATTGTGATATGTATTCTACACCCCAGTGTAACCACTATGTAAACAGGAATAATAAAAATTTTAGAGTCCTGAGGATGACCACCAACAGTGGTCGAAACGTCGACTCGTGGTAGACAATAAACGGCTGCTTTTTTCTGGCCTAATCCAACCATTACCACTTAGGAAAAATTAACATTTAATGTTTGAAAGAAATACTTTTTTTAGCAAGAGGACTCCAAGTAGACAGAAGTAATTTCATTTGTTGCCTGCCATTGGTCGTAAACAGCATTTCTCGCGTTGGATTCGTATTTTTAGTGTCTTTAAGATTTTAGGGTAGATCGGTTTTATTCATCTTGATAGGAACCGTCTGATAGACTTGTAGAATACTGCGAAGACAAAACTGTGAAAATATGTTGTCTTTTGTTTTGTCACGGCTCCAGACTTGACGTTGCCTTGAGAGTCCACCAAAAATCAAAATTCCACATTTTCTTGACTTAAGGGTCTCTACTGTCTCATTTTTCACTTTATCTATTATCATGCGGCAAATGTCTTTGGTTGTAAAACCCCATCCATCACATGCACTGCCAAAAATAATATTGCCTGTGTCTGGACTGAACAGCAACCCTGAAATTTAGTAAGTGAATATTACTTGTGATTCCAGTAGCTTTAATTAATGGCAGAAGAGAAAACTTGACAAACAATATCTTAAGTTAGGACTAACCGTAATTTACATTTTAATTTAGTGCCATTAAAATACAAGAATGTATTGAAATACAGCGTGATGTAAACTTTTTTTAATAGATAAAAACTTATCAAAGTATCATTTAACATATACCAGGTGTCCAAGAGCACCCTGGACATAGGAGATCAACATGGGAAAACGGTTTTGATTTTTTTGCGCCTGTACGGTTCATTTAATGGAAAAACGCTTTAGATAAAAGTTGTAGAGCACATTTTCGGCTATCAACTTGTAATTTTTTCAATACCGTAGATTTGACCATTAAGACGCAAAACGGATCTAAAATTCGGAAATTTTAAAACTCGCGCCAAGCGGTCGTTATATCCGGCAGTGCTACCAAACTTTCAAAACAAGTTTTTTTTTTATAAAATAAATCGTGATAACAATACTTTATCAGTAGCCACAGT